>NC_081224.1:10288610-10343610 GCF_902713425.1 Acipenser ruthenus | reverse complement strand
CACCTTGCTATTCATTATTTTGGCCGGCTGCCGGCTGCAGCTTGAGAGTCATTGTAAAAGTGTTTCATTACTTACTGTTGATTTTTCGACACCCTTATAAAATTGTTTTTAAAAGAAAGCTATTTCCATTCAGTGGGTCTATTGACAGCGACTGAAAAACTAACCCCTTCCAAAAGCATTCTGAAAAATGATCAAGCCAGAGATTTTTTTTTTTTTTTAGTTTTTCTGTTGGTGTCCCAAATGCAATAAACCGAATCGAAAGCCATGAGCGTCAAGTGTTTCCACTGGCTTTAAAGAGAGGTTGTATAATTTTACTGTCTCTCCTAATATTCCAATCGACGAGAGGTCTTAAACACAAAGGTTGGAACCACGCAACCCCCATAAAATCAAGTGCGATCCCGCAGCTATCTGGCCACGTGGAGGAGGCCTCCTGTTTTTATCTTGTGAGATCGAATTAATAAAACACCTGAAACAGCAAGCAGAGCCCTAAGAAATAAAAAACACATTCAGAATGTCTTACAATGTCATTTTATTGTTTTCTAGAAGTATTTCTAGAAGTTTGTTTTTTTAAATCACTCTTGTATTCAGCACAGCTGACAGTAGTTTAAAAACAGATTCGAAGTCCTTTGGAAATCGTATGCATATCAGAGTTTCTGACATGGCTGTTTTGCCCCACCCAACTCGTAAAACTTTGGTCTTGTAACTTGTAAGGCAAGCATAGTTGGCTAATAGTGTTTTCAATTCTAACTAGTATTCGATATTCCACGCTCTCATAAATAAGAACATAAGAAAGGAGGCCATTCAGCCCATCTTGCTCGTTTGGTTGTTACTAGCTTATTGATCCCAGAATCTCATCAAGCAGCTTCTTGAAGGATCCCAGGGTGTCAGCTTCAACAACATTACTGGGGAGTTGGTTCCAGACCCTCACAATTCTCTGTGTAAAAAAGTGCCTCCTATTTTCTGTTCTGAATGCCCCTTTATCTAATCTCCATTTGTGACCCCTTTATTTAAACTAATGATAGTTTTCAATCTGGATGTTTTCAGAAAAAAATTGAATATATCTTGGCTTACAAAAATATGAATCTATTCAAGTAAGATATGAAAACCTATTTGGCGCAGCAGGAACACAAACATTCTACTTGTGTCTAGGTCAAAAGGTCAAAGAATGGGCAGGCTTGAGGCGTGGAGACTGAACTGCCCCCTCCCTCACCCCCCTAAGAGAAAGGGTGCTCCCTCCAGTCCAGGCAGGCTTGAGGCATGGAGACTGAACTGCTCCCTCCCTCACCCCCTAAGAGAAAGGGTGCTCCCTCCAGTCCAGGGCAGGCTTGAGGCATGGAGACTGAACTGCTCCCTCCCTCACCCCCTAAGAGAAAGGGTGCTCCCTCCAGTCCAGGGCAGGCTTGAGGCGTGGAGACTGAACTGCCCCCTCCCTCACCCCCTAAGAGAAAGGGTGCTCCCTCCAGTCCAGGCAGGCTTGAGGCATGGAGACTGAACTGCTCCCTCCCTCACCCCCTAAGAGAAAGGGTGCTCCCTCCAGTCCAGGCAGGCTTGAGGCATGGAGACTGAACTGCTCCCTCCCTCACCCCCCTAAGAGAAAGGGTGCTCCCTCCAGTCCAGGGCAGACTTGAGGCATGGAGACTGAACTGCTCCCTCCCTCCCTCACCCCCTAAGAGAAAGGGTGCTCCCTCCAGTCCAGGGCAGGCTTGAGGCATGGAGACTGAACTGCTCCCTCCCTCCCTCACCCCCTAAGAGAAAGGGTGCTCCCTCCAGTCCAGGGCAGGCTTGAGGCATTGCAACAGACAAGCACACTGTATCCTTCTCAAGCAAATGTTTACAGTCTCTCTCTCTCTCTCTCTCTCTCTCTCTCTCTCTCTCTCTCTCTCTCTCTCTCTCTCTCTCTCTCTCTCTCTCTCTCTCTCTCTCTCTCTCTCTCTCTCTCTCTCTCTCTCTCTCTCTCTCTCTCTCTCTCTCTCTCTCTCTCTCTCTCTCTCTCTCTCTCTCGGTGTCACGTATCTTAACTAGTCTATTCTTCTTGTGTGGACTCACTTGGGAAATGATTTTCTGTTTCCCTTATCACATCCTGGTGAATCTTTTCCAAGTTCAGTGCCATTTCCTATAGGCAGCAGTGCTGTAGTCAAACCGGAAGCCACATGACAGACCAGCTAAGTCACATGACTCCCATCTCCAGCACTCCTGTCTGGTTCAGTCAGTCCTCTTGATGCAATGGAAAGAGCATTAGGAACTTCTTCAGTTCCCAGCTGCTTAAATGCGGACGACAACAAACGGACGACTGTGGACACACGCAGACACGTCAATAAAGCATTCTGACAAGCTGGAGAAAGAGACTTTGTGGAATCCCTTGTAGAAATGAGATAAACGCATCACCTATTACATGTGTTACGAGAAGTTCAAAAAGGACTTCATGAAATCGATCATCACAAGTAAATGACTCACTACTCTTGGGATAAACAGAAAACATGACGTTATGGAACTGGAATCAATTTGTGAGTAAAGACATACACAGCTTACGCATTGATTACTTTCCGGGAATTCTGCAGTTGTCTGTAATCAACAATGAAAAAGAAAGGAAAAAATTGTACAGTAGAGCGGTTATTTCATTAAACGACTGACTGACCCAAAAAAATGATCTTTGGGGGAGGGGGCGGGGGAATGGACAGAGAGCGTGAAGGATCTTCTGGTGAAAGTCCAAAACACAGCATCTGTTTGGCACCCGCTCAGAAAAGTCCAGTGTTACACCACAGACCCCAGGGAGTGCTATTCCAGACTGAAGTTTATGAAAAACAGCTTTGTGTGGAAAAAGGGAGAGGGAGAGGGGCAGAGAGGCAGAGAGGGAGGGGGTGCGAGGAGTGGAGAAACACAAAAACACCCGCCTGCTCGTACAAAATACAAATCGAGGGAATTCCACTCAACACTGTACAGAGATCTACAGGAAAGAGAACAACACTGCAGAGCTGTATAGAGGTCTACAGGAAAGAGAACTCCACTCTCAACACTGCAGAGCTGTATAGAGGTCTATAGGAAAGAGAACTCCACTCTCAACACTGCAGAGCTGTATAGAGGTCTATAGGAAAGAGAACTCAACACTGCAGAGCTGTATAGAGGTCTATAGGAAAGAGAACTCCACTCCACACTGCAGAGCTGTATAGAGGTCTATAGGAAAGAGAGCTCCACTCTCAACACTGCAGAGCTGTATAGAGGTCTATAGGAAAGAGAACTCAACACTGCAGAGCTGTATAGAGGTCTATAGGAAAGAGAACTCCACTCCACACTGCAGAGCTGTATAGAGGTCTATAGGAAAGAGAGCTCCACTCTCAACACTGCAGAGCTGTATAGAGGTCTATAGGAAAGAGAACTCCACACTGCAGAGCTGTATAGAGGTCTATAGGAAAGAGAACTCCACACTGCAGAGCTGTATAGAGGTCTATAGGAAAGAGAACTCCACTCTCAACACTGCAGAGCTGTATAGAGGTCTATAGGAAAGAACTCAACACTGCAGAGCTGTATAGAGGTCTATAGGAAAGAGAACTCAACACAAGCAGAGTTGTATAGAGGTCTATAGGAAAGAGAATTCCACTCTCAACACTGCAGAGCTGTATAGAGGTCTACAGGAAAGATAACAATACTACAGAGCTGTATAGAGGTCTATAGTTAAGAGAACACTCAACACTACAGAGCTGTATAGAGGTCTATAGGAAAGAGAACCCCACTCACACTGCAGAGTTTCCTTCTAGTTTGCTGTGCACAATGTGGATCAGTCTGCATTTAATTCAAGGTATCACAATGGAATATGAACCACATTTTCTGGGCATTGCCTCTGTGCCACATTGGTACCAGACAGGCAGGCAGGCAGGCAGGCAGTGTGCTATGGGGATCACTTTGCTGTGCAGCTCCTGTTTGCATTGCTGGTGATGCTGCGTTCTGCTGATGGCTCTGCTTGATGGGGTGTCTTCAGGGTGACACACTGGGGTTAGAATGGGCTCCAAGCCGCAGAGAATGGGGTCTCCACTGTCATACTACTGGAATACGGTGAGGCAGATCTGGGGTGAATTCCATGATTAACTGCAATTCCAGTGTATTTTCAACCACTTTCGGGTGACTCCATTTGTCTGAAAAACTCCAAGTTCTATCGCATGTTTCTGTGCACGTGTGCCTGTGACTATTGCTCAGGTTATTTAGAATAAATACAGTAAACATGTTAATGCATTTAGTGCAATTTTAACTGTAATTACAGTCGCCCCCCCATGAATAAAAATGGAAAGTCCTCATTTTATTCCCATGTTGAAATGTGTTTCTAATTTCATGACTCAATACCCACACCGCAGCTGTGTGGTTACAAAACCAGCGAGAGAGAGGGGGAGAGAGAGAGAGAGAGAGAGAGAGAGAGGGGGAGAGAGAGAGAGGGCAGAGGCAGATCCTAACCAAATACAGGCTCAGTGAGCACAACCTGGCCATAGAAACAGGCCGACACAGGCAGACCTAGCTGCCCAAAGAGGACCGGCTGTGTCATCACTGTCAACTCCAGCAAGTAGAGACAGAGATGCACTTTCTACTGCAGCGTACAAAATACACAGAAATAAGGGAAACTTTCTTCCCACAAATAAAAAATCTCTGCAAAACATTCCCAGACCTGCCAGACTCTCAAAAACTCCCAATCCTCCTCGGAGAGGAGTCCAGCTGTGTCCAACTGGCAGCCCAGTACACAGCCGCCTGTCACAGCCTGAGGGACAAACAGTGAGCACTCTACATTAGTTCAAATCTTGTTATATTTCACTGTTGTTATTGTTAACTTATTAATAACATGGTTATTATTTATGTTTGTTTACCATTATTATCATCATTATTCTTGTCTATTTAATGTTCAGATGATGTACTGTGTATGCATTGCTTTGGCAATACTGTGAATAATGGTCATGACAATAAAGCACCTTTGAATTTGAATGAATTTGAATTTGAATGAATTTGAATTTGAGAGAGAGAGAGAGAGAGAGAGAGAGGGGGGAGAGAGAGAGAGGGGGAGAGAGAGAGGGGGGGGAAGAGAGAGAGAGAGAGAGAGAGAGGGGGGAAAGAGAGAGAGAGAGAGAGAGAGGGGAAAGAGAGAGAGAGAGAGAGAGAGAGAGAGAGAGAGAGAGAGAGAGCGCCTTTCATGGGAGAAAAAAAAACACACGCACGCAAATCTGCTCCCACAAACGCGACGCTCACCTGCTCGCAGCCCGCTTTTAACCCTTTCAGTCTCCATGACAAGAGCTCCCGTCTTTAAACACCAATACCATACAGTATAAATGTGGGGGCTACCAATGGCAGCCCCGTCCCATTACAGCTGCCTTTGTGCTTCCAGTGCCCCGAAGAGCCACTAGAGACGAAAACTGACATTAAACCCGAGTCCAGCAGGAACACATTTCAGTGTGTTTGTTAGTGTAACTATGGAACTATCCTACTGCTGGCAGCTTCACCCCACTGTAGCTGCACTGCAATGGGATTCAAGAAAGATAATGGAAGGGCTGATAAGCGGAAGGAGGGGGCATCCCTTCATGAAAACATGCTTTTTAAGCAGTTGCATAAGAGTAGTAAACTCAAGTCTGTTCCCTTTTAGCTCTTTTAATCTCCGCTCTGGTGAACACCACCTCCTCCCCCTCCTTCACCCCTCCCTCACCCCACAAGCACCTCGTTTGGTGGAGTCCTTCATTATTTCAGATTTACAGCCTGTTCCTTCTGGCAGGGCTCAAACACGACATTCATTCGCAAAACCCGCGAGCCAGCTTCACAAACAACGGCCAAAAACGACAAACCCCTTTACAAGGTGCGGGGGAAAAGCCAGTCTCTCTCTCAGAACAGGAGAGGAGAGAGAGAGAGAGAGAGAGAGAGAGAGAGAGAGAGAGAGAGAGCAGGATTAATGGACAGCGAGGAAGACAGAGAGAGGGAGGGGAGCTGGGCAATGCACATCTAGGAATACTGTAGTACAAATACTATAGAATCTACAGTACAAGTTCCATAGGATTTTAATATTATCCCATATACAAGCTTGCCATGGTCCACGCACGCTGCGTTTTTGAAGTTTAACATCACAGTCCTAGTTTTTAGAATGTTCTATCACACTTTGCTATAGAAATGAAACAGAAAATTACAGCACTGGCTACTTTCAATTGTGTGTGAACGGTTTGAGGAGCACGACAGAGATTCAGGCATCTACCATGGCCACTATAATCCACCTGATAGAGCATGTGTGGGATGAACTTGGACGATCCTCCTCATCATCATCACAAACCTCTGCCTGCCTCTCTGCACTGATCAGGTGACACAGCAACACCTCGAGGAGTCTATGCCATGTCAAGGTTGCGATCAGTGTCAATGCTGTATCCATGCCCCTTATTAAGAAACTGTTCCTCTATTAAATAGACCAGTTTAATATCTCCTCTCAGGCAGTACGGAAAATATGAAGCAGATGCAATTACAGTGTGGTTATTATATTCTTATAATGTTTTTGAACTTGCTAAATGAAATAGGCAGTCATGCTTTATAATTACACCTCTTCCTCCCTTCAGATCCTGCCTTGATCCTCAGTCCATTTAAAACAGTTCTCCTCTGGGGCTTTAGACGAGGTAAAGCTTTAAATCTGCCTGCCGTCTAATATCATATGTTACTGTAATTGAGAATGAAAGACAGAAAAAGAGAAAGAAAACACTCACAGACACTGTAGGGTTGACCCCTTTCGCTTGCAGCTTTTCCTCATTTTCTCTCTCTCTCTCTCTCACATGTGTTGTAGCGATGACCTACTTTTCGCCTGGTAACGGCAAAACCCTCCCCAAAAAAACCCTGATTTATCCTTTAACATTAGGAAAGTAATTAACAACACACTCTGCGCTGGCTAGCCGAGGACAGCCCTGGAGAAAAGAGACGCCTCGCTGCTCCGCAAAACAAACACTCTGTGCTGTTGAGCCGCACGCTGAAAAGAGGGTCGTCCCATTGCCCTTCGTAGCACACCTTTTACCCCTGCAAAGGTGATCGAACTCAGAGCTAATCTCTTAGTATTATTTGACAGACGTCTTTATCCAAGGTGTCTTACAGGTGTTACAGGGCAGTACAGGGTTACAATGCAAGATTCATATTTAAACACAGTGTAGTTTACAGTCAGTGCAAATAATAATACTACTAGAATACAATATGAACTAGGATGCAGTTAGGATTACAACAAGTTATATCTACAGTGACACGTTAGCAGAGCAATAGTGCATCAGCTGAGGATCCAGTAACATAAGAACATAAGAAAGTTTACAAACGAGAGGAGGACATTCAGCCCATCTTGCTCGTTTGGTTGTTAGTAGCTTATTGATCCCAGAATCTCATCAAGCAGCTTCTTGAAGGATCCCAGGGTGTCAGCTTCAACAACATTACTGGGGAGTTGGTTCCAGACCCTCACAATTCTCTGTGTAAAAAAGTGCCTCCTATTTTCTGTTCTGAATGCCCCTTTATCTAATCTCCATTTGTGATCCCTGGTCCTTGTTTTTTTTTTTCAGGTCAAAAAAGTCCCCTGTCTATACCTTTTAGGATTTTGAATGTTTGAATCAGATCGCCGCGTAGTCTAATTTGTTCAAGACTGAACAGATTCAATTCTTTTAGCCTGTCTGCATACGACATGCCTTTTAAACCCAGGATAAATTTTTGTAACGAGGTGACCAGAACTGAACATAATATTCTAGGTGAGGTCTTACTAATGCATTGTTTTAACAATATGAACTAGGATGCAGCAAGTTAGGAACACAACAAGTTATATTTACAATGACATGTTAGCAGTGCAATAGTGCAAGGATAGCGCATCAGCTGAGGGTCCAGTAACGTGGAGCTTCACCTGGTAGACAATAACGTGTAGACTGGTAAAAGCTGAGCTCACCAAGGCTGGGGGCTGATCTAGACAGTGATGCTTCTGAATACTCTGGATCTAACGGTTATGAAAGTCAAACACCTAGCAGTCCAAGTGAAATACAGTATATTATAGTTATCTTTTATATAATCAATTGATTTATTATATATAATCAATTGATCTAAACTGTTTCTGTCTTTCTTTTGTAGTATGCTTTGCAATTCATTTTCTGTCACCGAATCGCCAGTCAGCAGTTTTCTCATTCAGCCATTTTATCTTGTTGTTAGGAGTGGAGGTGGAGGGCGTGTCTTTGAAAAGGGGCGGGGACTGGCAGTGATGTGAACCAATCACATGACAGACTGAGACTATCGCCCGGTGGTGTAAGGATGTGAAGGCAATAGTTAAATCTATTTTTGCTCCTATGATGAGGTTTATAGAGATAGATAGATAGATAGATAGATAGATAGATAGATAGATAGATTGATAGATACAGATCTATCTTCCTGGTACACTGCTTGTGCTGTAGGTTAGACCATTGGAGTGACCCACAGAGAACAGGAAGGAAGCAGCAGAAATGTCTACCATGTTGTATTTGAAAAAAACAATTTAAGAAAACGAAGGAACGTGTCCCTATCGTTGCTATTATAAGAGCTAATAAAATGTACATGATGATGTTACCACTGCCAGTTTCAACAGGTGCGCTCAACTTACCTGACAAAGGCTTGGTTAATTAGTAATCCGCTAACCTTAACCTTTATCAGCTCTACAGTATGAAGGACCCAGCCGGCACTGAACAGCAACTTGAGCACAGGCACAGTTTCCATTTTTACACCCCACACCCCACACCCCCTCCACACCACCCCACACCCCACCACCCCACATTTGCATTGCTATATTTGTGGGGACTTCTCATTGACTCTCACTATAATTTTATTTACTATTTCTAACTCCAGTCAGACAAAACTCCACACAGGGTGAAAGTTGACAACAAACTTAATATTTTTGGAAGGCATATATATCTGCGTTGTTTTTATTTTCCTAGGCACCGATAAAGAACACTGTCTTCGTGCAAAACCACTCCAGACTCCGGGAGAATGTGACTTGCATGCAGGGCCAGGCCCGTTTAACAGAAAGGAAATGCCTTTTCAGTTTGAGGCATGATAAATGGTTCAGCACAATTTGAATCAAATGAATTTGGGCTGGAGCCATGTTTATTAAATGCAGCGGCACGGATTACTGCTCCGCCATTGTCCGATCGATTTCATCTCTCGCTTGTTTCAAATCCAATTGCAATCAGTTTGGAAAGCTGCATATGTTGTGCTTATTTTTAAAAGGAGGTGATCATTCAAACCTGAACAATTACAGACTTATATTGTCTAAGTATGAGGGAGTTTAGGAAGAGTTTCATAGAGCAGGATACTATTCTAGCAGATCATCAGTCTTGGATTTCATGCACAATGTGCAGCCCCCACGGTGATGAATATCACTTGCTTCGGATGCTGGTAAATGTGTTGGTGCCTTAGTACAGGATTTATCTAAAGCCTTTGATTCTGTAGATCAGCAATCCTGCTGTTTTTGCGCCTTCCGTTTCAGATCAGTGTTTGAAACAGCACGCTCTTCCTTCGTACGCCTGATCTTTCTGTTGATGATCGTTAGCGTAACGTTACTGCACACTCTTCTCCTTCATTAACGATATGACTTGGAGGGCTTTCCTCCAGTGCCCTCAATGCACAGGTGACCCTCTTCCTAGCTTGCATTGCAGCCTCGCTTTTCAACACCCGCCTTTCCTTCAGAGAGACATTGTATTCAGACTAGGAAAACATGAAAACAGGGAATGCGATTCCTCAGGCGCACTGGAAAGCAATGCGTGTTTAAAAACACACATATCCGCTCCTGGTTGAGACACAAAACGGGGCTGTCCCGGTTTAGGATCAGGTTTGGAGCAAAACCCAGCCAGTTTCTGACCTCAGATGTTTTCTCCATGTGATTTCGTTTAAGGAGGCTTAGGCCTAATTCTTCAGTGCTTAATTGCAGATACTGAAAAAGACTGATGACCTCTCCCTTCCTGCAATTATCTCCTGCTGGGACAGCATCACGGACTTGATGAAAGCAAAAAATTCAGAATAAACTGAAAAACATTGCAGATGGGAGGCAGTTACATACACACACACACGCTCACACACACAGGTACACACACACACACACACGCGCACACACACACTCACACACACACACGCGCACGCTCACACACACAGGTACACACACACACACATACGCACGCTCACACACACAGGTACACACACACACACACATACGCACGCACACACACACACACACACACACACACTAATTCAGTCTTGGCAGTCCATTGCAGAAACCCATTTCAGGGGAGTCATGAAAACCTAACATCTTCCCCAGCGCGATACATTACTGACACAGTGGTAGCCCTTGGTAAAAGCACATCAGCATGTATTGAAGTCTGAGTAAAGGCATGGTGGAACCATCATAAGCACAGACACACATACCACAGTCTGGTGATGCACAGCGAAGAGCATGTCTGGTACAACTTAGGAAAAGCACAGGGAATTGCTAAATTACCTTGCAAATTGTCTGTGGCTGAACGCCATAGGGCGCATGATTGCAGTAAGACCTCTGGAATGCGCGAGACCTTTCAGCGATGGCCAAAAGTTTACCAGCACCCTAGAATTTTAGGATTGAGACACAATTACAAAAAAAACAACTATATGAACATAATTGAGATCTATTGTTTAACATCATGGAAATCAAAAGAAACTACAATATGATATCGTAAACATGGAAGCCATAATAGCAGTACTTAGCCTTTGCAGTGCATTCCCTAGTGTTTTAAAACAGCCTTAATTCTCTCAGGCATGGACTCAATGAGGCTCTGAAGGGTAAAGATATCCGTTAGATTCTTCATTGCAGCCTTTACACTGGGTTCCAGTTTGTTTCGGCTGCATGCTTGACTTTTCCTGATTTTCTGTCCTATCAGACCCTCCAAACATTCTCAATAGCATTGGGATCTGGTGGATTTTCAGGTTGAAATTGCAGTGGCGTGATAGTGTCATCCTCGAACCATTTCTGCACTTCTTTGGCATAATGGCAAGGGGCTCTGTTGTCTTAGCAGTAGAAATCTCCATTGGGAAAATGGTTCTGAGCCGAGGTGGTCTTGGAGCGTTTTCAGCTACCAGTCCCTTACTCTTTGGGTTATACGTGCAGAGATCCTGTGCCTAGCGTCTCCCGATACGGACAGTTTCAGGACGCTTCGTCGTCGGGACGGTCCGCTCTGGCTTGCGTCTTTCTCCTTTTCCCTTCAAACTCTCAATCAAGCTCGGTTTCCAAATCAGCTGAAGGGGGACACGTCAGGGAAAATGACTTTGCCCCAGTCATCTTTGGTCCAGTCTTTGTACGTGCGACAAAAGTTCAGACGACCTGTGATGTTTTCGTTCTTGCTCAGAAGGAGCTTCTTAGCAGGGCTCCCCCTCAACCATTCCCCAAGAGACGCTTTCTCACTGCGCGAGCAAACGCCTTCACTCCACCTTCTTTCCATTGCCACAGTAAGTGGAGAGATTAGAGAATTGCCAGATCTCTAAAACGAATCAACTTATTCCTCAACATGACATGGAAATGATCTGCCTTCTCTAACGGTATTGCAACATCTATGACAATAAATCCTATCCAGTTCCTTTGGTCCATAAAATGGACTCCCATATATTACCTTTCTCTGTATCTTTACAATAGCGATTATCCTTGTCATAAAGCTCTGAGTATTTTTCCACGGCAAGAATGATTTTTTTTAAATCGGGCATTTTGGATACTGCATCAATCTGGGGGATGGTGCATTGAAGCTGTTCTCTGATTGCTCAATTGCCTAGTTGTTTATTTCATGTCGTTCCGGTCGCCCCTGCCTGTGGTGTGAAAGATACTTATCAAAAGTATAGGCTCTCTTCATTTTGTCACATTGCTGCACATTTTTACTTCTCGCTACCCGTCTGGTGTGTAGCGGCCTTAAGAATATGATACCGAGAGCATCTTTGTCATTTTTCTAATGCTTTAACGTTGGCTGGTACTTTGAAAGATCCAGCACTATACATCCATACACTGGGATTATACATGTAATGGTGTCCACACTGGGAACAGAGCCTGCGGGTCATGGAATTGTGCATGTTTGTACGTCTGTGTTAATTAAGAAGGACGGAAGGAGGCTTGCACTCTTTCAAATCCGCTCGACAGAAAACAGACGCTTTAATGAGGCCATCTGACCTTTCAGTGAGCCGCGGCGATCCTACCCCCCCCCCCCTCCTCCCCTCTCCCCTGCGCTCTGCGGAGACGAGCACACAGTGAGCCGTCTGGGTTTTCCACATTCATGTCATGAAACACAATTCCCCTGTCCCTCTGCTGTTCCTAACAGCTTATCCAAGGCTGGGCTTTGCTTAAACTCAAAGTGCTTGTAGCCAATTCTAGCAATTCAATTTGCTACAGAAGTCTCTTGCACTTCCTGGGTCACTTTACCCCCCAGCAGCATCTTCGGGGGCATCTCATTGGCTGAAAGCACGTCAGTCAATAAGGGAAGCAGCTGGTTGGCTAACGGCAGGAAAGAAGCAGTTGAAGGGGTGGGGACACACTCTAGATGACCACAGCACTATCTAAAAGCTCGGCTTGCAAACAGAGGGTTCTTTTAATTGAAACGGAAAGTGAAGGTGAAGCGCGAGGCTCCAGATTTTTTGGTTACAAACTGCTGCCTCCGATTTTGAGGACAGTCCAGTTAGACGCACAGAAAATGGAGCTTTATCAGGAGGAGGAAAACACCAAGACATGGATCATATTAAGGCTTCAGTTTCTTACATTGAGACGTCATAAAAGCATCTGAAGGGCTGTATTTGCAGAATTAAGACTCACATTTAAACTTTTGCAGTTAACCAAATAAGGGGAGTAAGTTATCATGACAGTAAAGAGAAAATTAAAATACTCAAAATGAGGACAATGGCACGGAATGGGTTAAGAGCCGTTTCCCAGCATGCACTGTTGATTACAGTCATGTTGACAAGCAGGAACTCATTTCACTTGTGCCCTTGGAAAGAGGGCCCTGGCCTGAGAAGAGAAAAGCGTCCTGGGGAAACCACAGCCCCTTCCCTTCTCCCCCCCCAAGGAACCTCCTGCTGGAAATCCGAAGTCTTCAATGCACAGGATAGGCACACCGGCCAGTTTTTTTTTTTTTTTTCAGACTGTGTCAGTCCAGTACAAATACATTCGTTCACAGCGATTACATTTCCTCCCCCCTTTACAGCACAGCTCCCCAGGCCCTGCCAAGCGCTTTGCGTGTTGCGGGGTTAGAAGGGAGGACTGTGTAATCCATTCCACAGCCAGTAACTAGCCGCAGCTTTCTAGCTTACTTCACTGCTGCGTACTCCCAGCACAAACAAACAGTCTGGAGTCACTTAAAAGTGTTGAAATCTATTTCCTTGCTTCTCAACAGATACCAAATGGACTTCAGCGACAGACAGCGGCGCTGCAGTGGGAATGGTGCTGTGCTAAGAGGCCATGGCACCACAGCGGCATTGTGTTAACTAATCCCAAATGCTCTGCAATGGCAATGCAGACAGACAGTGGCACTACAAAGGTTCTGTACTAATGGCAGCTACAATGCAATGCAGCTTCCATTGATCGAATGGTACCACAAGGCAGTGGGAAGCTTATAATTGCAATGCCGGACCGATGGCGTGCTACTGAATCAAGGTCTACTGTGCAATATTTGTTCCAAATCCATTGTGTTTGCATTGCTGGTAACGCTGTGCTCTGCCAGCTGGGGCTTCTTCAGGGTAATGAACTGGGGTTAGAATGGAATTTCACTAGGAATTCCAAACAAGCAGCACAGAACCTCAGAACTCTTGCAGGGAATAAATACTGTGTGATAAACGAGAATTGAATACCCACCCTCTGAGTTTACGTAGCATCCCACCCCTCGGGTAAGCATTACATTCTATCACACACTAACCCCCTTAGGGTCACAAACTCACAAGGTAAGGCTCTTGAGGGACTTAGAGAGCATTACTAGATTATTATAAGCCGGTGAAGCCACCGTCTTTTGTTACTGCTAAGCCACGCTTCTCACAATAGTGAGCTCCCAGCCTACTCAACCACAGCCCTGCTTTCCAGCTTACGAAGATTGCACAGTGACGTTTCAGGGAATGTTTTGCTTCCAGTAACGCTGTTTGTTTTAGAAGATAAAGTCTGTGAATGAAGAAATAATACTGCTAGTCAGTTCATTATCTCAAAGGCATTGCAGTAAATGGATACATTATTATGGCTGTTTAGTAAATAGCGCTGCCAGGCTTTCGACTGGAAAAGAAACTCAAATAACTATTTTGCCAACCCACACAGTACCTGGCCCCGACACAGATAAGAGAGCTTTAGCAGGCAATGCTTCAGAGTCGTCAGCCACACACAGGCAGGAAACACTGCCAAAATCACACTATTCAAAGCACATCACAGAGAAGAAAGGGGGCTCCCTCCAGTCCAGGGCAGGCTTGAGGCACGGAGACTGAACTGCTCCCTCCCTCACCCCCCTAAGAGAAAGGGTGCTCCCTCCAGTCCAGCCCAAGGCAGGCTTGAGGCATGGAGACTGAACTGCTCCCTCCCTCTCCCTCCTAAGAGAAAGGGTGCTCCCTCCAGTCCAGGGCAGGCTTGAGGCACGGAGACTGAATTGCTCCCTCCCTCACCCCCCTAAGAGATTTCCCTTGAATGTAGTTTTATGATTTTAAACTCCTTATCGTTGAGCTTTAACAGTATTTAGAAAGAAATAATAATGACCAAAAAAGTACTTGGGGTCTCACAAACTTGATAAGCAAGTAACGTAAACAAACTGGACTGTCATGAAGGAGTGTCCTGACTTCTGCAAGAATGGAAAGGATCGGTGCCAAATAATGACATCAGTTTAAAACTGCTTTAGATAAATACAGTACAGCAATGCTTGCCTCAGGGAGGTTAGTTCAGTAGGTTAAAGGGTCTTGTGTTTGTGCACGAAGCTAACAAATACATTAGAGTAGAAGTCTTTCACAAAATAAGACATCCGTTCTTGATTTAGTTTATTTTGGACACATACATAAATACAGTATGCATTCACCCCACAGTTAAAACACTGAGCCCCCCCCCAGCACCCCCTTCTGAACTCCGCCCAAGCCGTTCCAGGCAGATAAAGCATTCGCATGCCGTGCCAAAAAACCAAAAGAGATTTTTTTTTTTTTTTTAAGGAGGTCCTGCTAAGAAACGCTGGTCCACTTCACACGGAAGCAGATTTTCAATATCCTTTCTGGAGGAACACATTAAACTCCTGGCTAGTTTATTACAGATTTACTCAGAACTGAAAATGGTATGCGTTTATTTAAACAAGCTTGGTATAAAAGAACAGGCTTTTAAGCAACAAGAGAGAAACAGCCCTTGAAACGAATACAAGTCTCTCACTCTTTCAATGTCCATAGGAATAGACACAGCTTCAGTACTTATATGTTTATTCATCAGGGCTTGACAAAGATAACAGATCGCAATGCTGGCGGTGTTGCAGGTCACATTTAACACAGTCTTACTGGATTTGTATAATATATAGTTAGATAAGAAAGGCAATGCAGCTCATCTTATTAGAACAGCATTGTGCATCTGATCCAAAGCAGATGCCTAAATCACTACCATACACTCTACAGCTATTACACCAAAAGGTTTGTGAATAGATTTTTTGGATGGGGTCCGGGTGTGTGTTTATGACAGTCCTATCCCCTTTTCCGCTCTCCCTGCTCGTACCGCGCTCTCGCTCCTGTGTGTGGGGCGGAGTACAGGGGCAGCCCTTGTAAAAACAGCAGCCCTCACAATAGCAGAGCCATTGTTTCGCTGCAGGAAGCCGGACGCACACCTGCCCTGACCTCTGGTTATGAATGATTAGAGCTGCCTGTGGAATGGTAGCTTCTTCCTGCTCAACAGGACCTGCTTCCTCGCGGCGACAGCGCCTCGTAGCCCCGGCACCGAGCTCATTAGCAGGAGGAAGTTTCCACTTGGAGAGGGGTCGTGTCTGGCTGGGTTAGGAAGCGCCGTAGCCCAGCGGATGGGGATTCTTCGGCTCGCAAAGGGAAGTCGGATTGGCGGGGTTAGCACAACCTGCCTCTGCAACCACCTTCTTCCCACACTTGCGTCACACCGGGACGTTTGCCATTCCTTCACTTTTTTCAGGGCTGGTATTTCATGAGCTCTCTATTAAATCTCTTTTTTTCTAGGCTGCATTATTTTCTTTTGTTCTTCAGTCCTGGGATCAGCCTAGTTTCCATTCTAGCTACTAAAGCAGTGTATAGTGTCAGCATAGCTTCCCTAGACCTGCACACTTTGAGAAACGTTAACATCTCTGAAGCAAGTCTACTATGTGTGATCGAAGGGTAATGAATATCCAGTTATGTTCTCTCACCACAGCGATCCCCACAGCAGCTCAGAGCAGGGGGTCTCCTCCGATCCCACGACCAAACCAATTGCATCATTACACCCAGGAGCTTGAGAGTATAATGTATGTCAGTGAGCTAGCGGCCCCTGGAGGACAAAGGCCAGCCCTGTAGCGCGATGAGGAGAAATGGTCCCCGTTGGATTTTTCCTCCCTAATCGAGCACCAGAGCCAACGCTCCCTGTGGAATCCCCAGCGAAGCCAGGAACCTGCGCTTATTAAAATATCTAGGATATTCTTTATTATTTAATGGGGGGTTTATTTTAAAAATACCCTTCTAAAGTTTCGTTCTGACAATCACTACATATTTACCGTCCGGACACAAAATAATGACAGTAGATTACGAATGTGTTTTATCACAGCCCCTTAAAAAAAAAAAAAAGGTTTCCCTTGAAAAACTACAGCAAAATCCCAGCAAAGTTTAGTGAAGTGAAGGCATGGTGAGGGGGAGTATGGTATATTATTGAATTGTGGTTTGTCACACTTGAGAATTATTGTATTTCTTGTTCTTATTGTATGACTTATATTGTAACACTTGAATGTATTTGTATTTGCTTGCGATTGTAAGTCGCCCTGGATAAGGGCGTCTGCTAAGAAATAAATAATAATAATAATAATAGTATAGCATGCCACCTTTTGCTATAGTAAAGACGGAGTGTTTTGACTTATGGATGAAGTTTAAAACAAAAGATACAGCAAGTGTCCCTCTGCCTCTCCCTCTGCCTCCCCCTCTCTCTCTCTCTCTCCCCCTCCTCCCCCTCTCTCTTTCCCTCTCCCTCCCCCTCTCCCTCTCCCCCTTCTCCCTCCCCCCCACTCCTCTTCCTCTCCCTCCCCCCCCACTCCCTCCCCCTCTCTCTCTCTCCTCCTCTCCCTCCCCCCCCTCCCACTCTCTCCCTCCCTCTCCCCCACTCCCTCTCCCTCTCTACACAAGCCTCCTTAAGTGTAAAGCACTCTCTAGCTGGAAGACTGGCACCTGTCCAAGTTATACAACCCTCCACCCTGTGTGATAATGCGAGAGGGCCGACATTCCTCCTCGACTGTGCACAGCTACAGGGAGAGGAGGGAGGAGCGAGAGCTGAAAAAGTACAGCTGAAAGTTACTTAGTAACTACACGTCTCTGCTTCCATAGCGGACGGAGAAAATATATATACAAAACAATTGGAAAATTGGAAGCAAATGCATTTATTCCTCCGGTACAAAACTAGCAAGCACACAGACTGGAGAACAATCCTTTAACTGTGTCGATCTGCTTTTATACTGTGTTGCTTCTGCCCTTTGCTCCATGCCTAGTCTCACCCAGTATATTCTTCAAATCCCTCGCAACGTCACATTTCCATCTGCACCCTGAAACCAGAGTGTGACACTCAATCTCCTCTCGTTCCCAGTATCAGACTGGTGCTGCAGCCGGGTCCACCCGCAGTCTGCAATCCACTCTGCACCCGGACCTTACACAAGAGGCAAACATCACCTTGTGTGTATGAAGTTTTTTGTAGGATTGCAATTTCTAAATTCATTTACCAGGCTCCAATATTTCCCAGACAGTTACTCACAGCCCACATGTTCAGCCAACATATTTTTTGGTTGAGATATTTAAACCGCACCTCCACCTGGAAAGGGCAGTGCTGTGTGATGCCTCCCCTCCCCCTCCCTCCCCTCTCCTCCCTCTCCCCTCTCCTCCCTCTCCCTCTCCCTCCCCTCCTCCCTCTCTCTCTCCCCTCATCCCTCCCCTCTCCCTCCCCCTCATCCCTCCCCTCTCCCCTCCCTCCTCCCTCCCCTCTCCTCCCTCTCCCCTCTCCTCCCTCTCCTCCCTCTCTCTCTCCCCTCATCCCTCCCCCTCATCCCTCCCCTCTCCCCTCTCCCCTCTCCCCTCTCCCCTCCTCCCCCTCTCTCCATAAAACCCTCTAATCTACAGGACAGTCCGATTTTGAAACTCAGCAAACAGAACGAGTTAATCAGATTCTTAGAAGCGACGCACTAAAATCTCGAAACTCAAACTTGCATCTTTGTATTGTGTTTAGTGTTGTATATATGAGGCTTAAAAAAAAAACCGCGCTAATATACACTGGACTGCAAGCGGACAAGTTCAATTAAGCAGCTTTTTCATTGCAAAGTAAGTTCAGAGCAGAAGGTAGGAAGCACTTCTTTACACAGAGAGCTAGAAATGCATGGACCAGGTGAAGTATCTAAAACACTGGGGGAAAAAAAGACTCGGTTCTGTGCTTTTAAATGAGTTCCCCCCAGTGGGGCAGAATGGTGCGCTAACAAGGGATGAGCCCCGAGGGGCTGAAAGGCCTTTTCTCGTTCCCAAAAGCTCATCTAACCTGGACTGTAACGTTTCCACAGTGGGTATCTCCCCATAGACTCCCATTCTATTGATGTTAATCAGCAAGCAGCTTGACTGTGGTTCTTGCAATGGACTTTTCCATGAGTTTTATGATCTGGGTGAAAAGGAAAGCGCTGTTAGTCTGTTAGAAAGGCAGACCAAAGGCAGGGAGGGGTTCAAGTCTCCACCTGGCAGCATTTTTAATAACTGTAATGATGCGTACAGTGCATTGCAGTGCTGACTCAACCACAAACAAAGAAAACTACACAAGATTAATATGAGATTCAACACGACCACAGAGAGAGTACGAGTGCCAGTCCGCTGGTAACAACACTGCTCTTATCAGTATTATTACTGCTGCTATTATTATTATTATTATTATTATTATTATTATTATTATTATTATTAGAGTTTCTGTGCTGGAAACAACGCAATTAAATGGAATCTAGATTCGGAACAACTACAACATTATTATTCAAAATTAGCAATAATAATAATAATAATAATAATAATTAACTTTTTAATTTGTTTCTTATTTCTAAGATCTCTGTGAGGTGCACGGTTTTAAAATGATCTGCTATATTATCATAAAGGCTAACAGCACTAACGAATGTGTAGGTGTCTCTAATTACTGTGCATTTACATCGTAGTTACTTTGTAAATACACGTGTGCTTACACATAGTTATGTTAATATGCATAGTTGTACTTGATGTGGAAATCATTCTGCATGACAGAACCCGAACCCGAACCCTTTTCTCATACAATGGGGTACTTACATATACTTACATGGGGCAGCAGTGTGGAGTAGTGGTTAGGGCTCTGGACTCTTAACCGGAGGGTCATGGGTTCAATCCCAGGTGGGGGGCACTGCTGCTGTACCCTTGAGCAAGGTACTTTACCTAGATTGCTCCAGTAAAAACCCAACTGTATAAATGGGTAATTGTATGTAAAAATAATGTGATTTCTTGTAACAATTGTAAGTCGCCCTGGATAAGGGCGTCTGCTAAGAAACAAATAATAATAATAATAATAATAATAATAATAATAATAATAATAATAATAATAATAATATATCCTGCAAAAAGATGTACACATTAACACACCCTGTCTCTGATGGAATAAGAATCATCTTGTGTGCTTCAGTCCTGGTGGGAACCCCCCCAGTCACCTGACTCATGAGGAGACACAGCGTTTGGAAAGCAATCGCTGTGTCTCCTACAATAGGACAAGCCGGAAAGCTCAAAGCAAGAGGAGATGCCAATCTGCAACTGTCAAACATTACAGTATGTCATTACTGAAGGGTGGGTCTGTAACCCAGAACGTGAGCCAACAGCACCAGAAACAACGGCACTCGAGCAAAGATTGGGACAAGATCACCGTATTGGATTTTACAAGATTCAAATTATGAACGCACTATAAAACGTCTCAATAGTGTGAAATTTAGAAATACGAACAGAAGCTTAATAAATGCAAAACTGTAGCCCTTTGAAATACTAAAGGGATGGTGTTGAATAGACTGGTCTCACAGCCAGCCAGAATGGAACAGTATACAGCATCAGCAGCAACAGCAGGGTCAGGTCTGCTTAGAAAAACTAAACCAAATCGTACCTTTGCCGTTTTAAAAACTGACCTACATTACAGTTGAAAAAAAAGAAAAGGAAGACGAAAGAAGGAAAGATAATGAAAAGAGTGTGTTAGAACAGATGAAAAGATAAACGCCCCCTTCTCTCCCTCCCTCTCCCTGTCTGTATGTGTCGCAAGGAACTGATCTTGGCTGAGAGAGAGAGAGAGAGAGATTGCAGAAAGGAGAAAGAGGAAACATGCGAGGAATGTGGATGATGGCAGCGGCGAGGTTAAAGTAACAAAGAGTTTATTGTTTACATTGCATCTCGGGGGGGGGGGGGGGGGGGGGGGGGGAATGAAACACCAGATTCCTTTCCATACAAACCTTACCTCGCCTTGATTGTGAGAGGAATCAGACACCAAGCAAGGCATGCAGCCTCCCCTTCACTTACAGACACTCACATCCATCCATCCATCCATCCATCCACACATTATTATTATTATTATTATTTATTTCTTAGCAGACGCCCTTATCCAGGGCGACTTACAATTGCTACAAGATATCACATTATTTTTACATACAATTTCCCATTTATACAGTTGGGTTTTTACTGGAGCAATCTAGGTAAAGTACCTTGCTCAAGGGTACAGCAGCAGTGTCCCCCACCTGGGATTGAACCCACGACCCTCCGGTCAAGAGTCCAGAGCCCTAACCATTACTCCACACTGCTGCCCTACATACATCCATAGATCCATTCATACATCCATTTATATATTCACACACACACACACACACACACACACACACTGACACATTCACACACACACACACACACACACACACACACACACACACACACTGACACATTCACACACACACACACACATACACTGACACATTCACACACACACTCAGAGACACACAGACACTGACACACATACACACACACACACACACTGACACATTCACACACACTAACACATTCACACACACATTCACACACTGACACACTCACACACACTGACTCACAGACACTGACACACTCACAGACACACACACACACACACTGACACACACACACTGACACACACACACTGACACACACACTGACACACACACTGACACACACACACTGACACACACACTCACACATGATAAGCAGCCGTGGCAGGGTCAGGTCCTGTAAGCTCAGGTCCGAGGCGCGGGCGTCTCTGTTTAGATGAAGTGGACGAGGGTGCGTTCTGGATTTCATGAGTGGTCACTTCAGTGCCCTGTTGGCTTCCTATAAGTGATAGAGACCCCTGTATACTGAAATGGACACCCAGACTTACCCACATGCAAAAGCACAGACAGAAGACTAATGGAGAAAGAGGCAGGAGTTACGAAAGCACACATAATCTTCACATTATTCTGAGGAGCAACACCATGATTTCACTGGCCTGCCCTTGACAGATTTTTAAAGTAAACTGCTGAAAACAACCAATTATTTTTGGCAGACAAACTTCGCAGCCCGTTCCAAGAACTAAAAGCAGGGAGGGAATCGTGGGTGAAATCACAGTAACAGATGTGTCTTAAGTTTAAAAAATATCTAAAAACAACATCCTTATGAGTTCTCTGGTGCTGCGGTGAGCTAATTACATTTCATTAAAAAAAAAAAAAAAAAAGTGTTTTTTGTTTTTTTTTGTTTTTTTAAAAAAATCAGTCCACGAAACTCTCAGCAATTTTCACCACCGAAAAAAAATATTAGAGCTGTCAAACATCTGTGTGTAATGGAAAACATCTGGAGCTAGAAGACTGAATAAACATGCATACATTTATATCAGGGCTGGAGAGCGACGGCTATAATAAATATTAACAGTTTATAACCCAGGCAAGCGAACCCAAGCGATTCATACACTGGTATTTTTCTATTTATACGGTTGTTTTCAGTTTCGAATGAATAGATTTTCAGGTTTCGATTTACTGTAATGTTCAGGAAAGGAGAACGACTTGTTTTGCTTTAAAAAGTACGTTATTAAATGGTTACCTTTTTATGACGTAAGCAATCATTTTGAGAGGCTCTTATTGAAATGATTCAAATACGGTCATCATTTTTTCCCCCCCCCAAGTGTGATTTCAGGAGCTGCTCTTCAGTCGTATTTGCCTGCCACAGAAGTGAGAGCCAGCGTCATCTAGTGATCTGTCACTTTGGATCAAGTTTCCTTTAGTTTTGCTGGCAGTACCCTAACTGCACACTAGATGGGGCTGCTGTTACTAAGCTAGCGAGTCATTCTGGAATAGGCTTGGTTGAATATATAATTATTAATTTCTTATTAATTTCTTAGCAGATGCCCTTATCCAGGGCGACTTACAATTGTTAGAAAATATCACATTATTTTTTTACATACAATTACATTATTATTTACACATTATTTTTACATACAATTCCCCATTTATGCAGTTGGGTTTTTACTGGAGCAATCTAGGTAAAGTACCTTGCTCAAGGGTACAGCAGCAGTGCCCCCCACCTGGGATTGAACCCATAATACAATCAGAATAAAGACTGAGTTTGATTTTATCAAGAGGGCTGGCATAAGAGCCCGCCCCCTCGCATACGCCTTGAAGAAACTATTTGTTATCACTGAAACTCTCGACTGTTTATGTAAAGCAGAAATGCCACTGATGTTTTTGGAAACTCTGCAAGATAAGACACACTTACAAGCATACCTGCTGTCAAGTGCAGCCATTTAAAGGCAGTGTGCTAAAATAATAATATAACGATGAGGCGAAAGCATTTTCTTTGTTGACGCAGCTCTGTGATTTATGCAGCAAAGGGTCACAATGTCCGTGTTCAACACGGCAGATTACGTTCACGTTCGGATCACCTTTCAAAACCGAAATGCCGATTCTGCCATTTGGAATTTAGCTGGCAAACAAAAGTAGAATCCATATTACAGTAAGGAGAACAATCTCCCGTCAAATTCCCTCTTAGGAGAGAAACACTTTTTTGCACTAGGAGTTATTTATTCCAGACCTCGTTCACGCACGGGTTTCCTTGGCATCTTGATCTTTTAGAAATTCGGTTACATGAGCGAATACGAAACGGATCGCTGTTGCCACTGATTACGTTTCAAGCAGTGTTTGTTTGAATGCTTGCCCTGATGTATTTAAGCTTAAAGAGAACCACAGTCTGGTCAAACAGAGGGTTTAATGCCCCTGTAGTAAGCAGTGCTTCAAAGGGAGGCATCCTTGGTTTAGCTGCTCAGCTGCCAGACGTTCCCCGCTGCAACATGGGCAGTTTGAGTTAAAAGCACCTACCAGCTAGGCTTCTACCCGAGTCTGCGTTTCCGCCTTCGCTCAGAGTTATTTTGTGGTGTTTTGCATCCAAACTGGAGCTGGTTTGGTTATTGCCAGGGCTGCTTTCCATGTGTTTTTTTGGTTGTAAAAGAGATGGGATCAAGCTGCACAGCGGGCTTGTAGGACAACACAAGCATAGAACCAGAAGAACCACAGGGAGGGCAGATGGTGGGGGGCAGCCGCACGTCACGCACGCACGCACGACAGGCCTCCACACGCAAGTGCATAAGCAACCTATACAAACTACAACAGCAGCAGCTTTGCTCCTCTGTAGACTGCACACGACCCTCCTCCGAGTCAAATGAGACTTTCTTGTGAGGTTTGCCATTATTCTGCTATTGTTTTGGAGCAGTCCGTTTTGGAGCAGTCTGTGTTGAGGTGCTTTGACTCCGAGCTCAGCACCTGCTCTTCAGTTCTAGCTCTGTAGGTAAGTGCAGTAATGCAGCCTAGACGCTGGTCTGTTGGAAAAACAGAAAGGACGTCCAAAGTGCCTGATGAATCGGGGACTTCCAACAAAGACAGCGTCCTAGCCTGTGGTACATATATCTGTGGGAGACTTCACTAGACATGCACAGCGGCTCCAGAACACAGACTCATCAAAAAATACCACAAAGAGATAAGGGGACGCACATACAGAGGGTCCTCGTGATCACGGAAGAAATAATCACACACGTTTGTATAAAGCCGAGAGTCTCTCGGATTGCAGCCTAACGCAATCTGAGGCGTCTACAGGAGGCTAGGAGAGTGGGGCAAAAGGTTTGGTGAAAAACGGGGCAAAATCAAGGCAGCTTTTGTGTTCGTCGTTTAGAGTGTGACAGACAGACAGACGGACAAGCTTGTCGCATAAGGCTAAAACCGAACGAGAGCTGAAGCCGTTTTCTCCAATAGAAGGCAGCTGAATGGGCGGGCCATTGCTCGGGCTATTGTTCGTTCTCAATTGTGTGGAACTGAAAGGGGAGTCTGTACTGGTGCTGAGAAAGGAAAGTGTAGTAGTGGGGTTGACAATCAAGCAGTGGTTCGGAGAGATCGAGAAACAAAACGCTGGTTCCAGAAACGTCACTGTTAGTATTCCCCAGCCCCCCCCAGCCACCCCCACCATGACATCACCGCTGACATCACCATGACATCACTGCCAGCACCACCATGACATCACCACCATGACATCACCAGGTCTCTCTTTTAAAACAACTCAAATCTATCCCCTCTCACTCGGGAGTAGCTACCACAGTCTCGGCTTTCTTTTCAAAGTTTATTTGATGTTTCTTTCAGAAAGCAAGCCACCACCCATTCCAGTCCCAAGCGTGTTAGCCTGAAGATAAAGAAAACTCAGACGCGCGCAGCATGAGCAGCAATGGGCACAGGACTCCTGGTGCTTATCCTGCAGCACAGTGCCTGGCACTGATGTGGTAACATGGTGCTCCAGTGTGTTGGCATGGTATTGTGTGATCTGTTGTACAGTGTATCAAACAGGAAACGTTACCACCAACGGCAGCCCCCGGCCCAATCCGTCTTCTTACATTAATAGGTAATGATTAATCAATTCTGGTCAAGAGTCCAGAGCCCTAACCACTACTCCACACTGCATGTATGTACTGTATGTATGTATGTATAGCTCTAGACAGATCTAGTCGATCCAGGCTGTAAACTAGGCAGGGCAATTTCCCTGATTAAAAGCAGCCGGTGTGTGTGTGTGCGCGTGTGTGTGTTTAAACTGTGTTTGAATTTGCAAACTGAAAAAGCACACCCCTGTTCACTTGAAACAACGGCTGCTTCACTTGCTGGTTTGGCACTGAAAAGCTATTTCTACAGCGTTTACATTCGAATACACCTCAAATGAAAAAAAAACAAACACAAAAAACATTTTTGAAAAAAGAAAAAAAGTCTTTATGCCGTTGACGTTTGTCTAGAAATCGATTTACATTTGTTTAAGCACCCCTATACATCGTTCGAAAAAATACAAAAATAAAACTAGGAGGGGGCTGGTGTTTTATATCCAAACCACAAAGTGTTGATTGCCTTAACTCTGCGACCCCTCTCCCTCCTCCCTCCTCTGCAGTGCAGAAGTGTGTTCTCAGCTGCCACTGCCTGTTCACACAGATTAGTGCTGTGGGTGAAAGGTCAAGGGGGTAGTGATTGAGGTCAGGACCCTGACAATGCTACTGAAGCTGGTCTGGTGCCCGGCTCACTGCCCTCGCAGTGGGAGCGCTGAGACTCAGAGAGACAGCAGCTCAACAGGTGCTGGGAGTCGTGTGGAGAGTGTCTCTCACTGTAATAAGCTGTGATTTTAAGAGACCCCCTCCTGCACACGGTGTATACTTAAACCAGGATGGATGTACATATATGAACATCCATCATCATTAACTTCTTACTCCTTTACAGGGTCGCGGTGAGACGGAGCCTAACCCGGCATACACAGGGTGCAAGGCAAGACTACACCCTGGACGGGACGCCAGTCCATCGCAGGGCACCACACACACTCATACAGAGGGCAATTTAGAGTGACCAATCAACCTGGACAGCATGTCTTTGGACTGTGGGAGGAAACCAGAGTACCTGGAGAAAACCCACACGAACACGGGGAGAACATGCAAACTCCACACAGACAGTGCCCTAGGCCGGATTCGAACTCAGGACCCTGGCGCTGTGAGGCAGCAGCGCTAACCACTACCCATATATATGAACATAATTTAGATATTTTATTTAACATCGTGTAATCAAAGAAACTACAAAACGATATCGCAGAAGTCTACTGGAAGCCATAACAGTAGTGAGCCTTGGCTGATCAAGCCTACTTTACATATATTTATGATAAGCTGCCAAGGGCACTTTCTTTACATGATACTTCACATTGTAATAGAGTTGTGTATCGTTTGTATCTTGATACGAAAGCACAGCAGAGCTCCCTGTGGTTCTTGAATGAAGAGAAGTGTGTGTTACAATCGGTACATGCTGTCTCATACCCCTTACAACTTACTCGTTTCGCTATCTTTGTTCAAGCACAGCTTTGAATCTAAAACAAGCATAAGAGACACAGATGCTCCAAGATGTTCTCCAGGTGTTCTTTATCTAAGTTGGCAAAAACGCTGCTTCATACAGATACAGAGCATATTATAGCACAGCGCAGTACAGTAAAGGGTAGGCATATCACAGTACATTATTGTAGACCCTATCGTACAGTATCTCTCACCAGAACGTTTCACATATACCAAAACAGACAGGTAAACCAAGCTGGCTTTCAAAATGAGGAAACCAAAGACAGCGGATAGGGAGTTTTGTGTAGCACACTTATCCGAGAGACGCTAATCCAATTCCCAGAACACCACCCAGAACCACCACACGGGTTCCTCTTGAAAACAGAACCCATACCGGGCCTCACCTCAGTCTTTCACAGATTTACTTCTCCTCGTTTGGCTAGCTAACCTTTTTTTTTTTTTTTTTTTGTTCTCCTAAAGAACATCCCATATTTCACATTTCTAAAAAGCTGCACGCTGCACTAAATTGATAGCAAATGTGTCTGGTGGTTTTTATTTCATATTTTTTTTTATTTCTGATTTAATGTTAAAGACATGTGGAGCTTTTTGGCTGCAGGCTATACTAGAATTAACATGCTGTGGTTTGCGAGTTTTGAAAAAGCCTTCTTTCCTGCTTTTCTGCTACACCAGGATCGGGTCAGTACAGCTGTGTTCATACCCACCCAGCACATTCACCCCTTTCCAGACTGGATAGCACTCATCTAAATAACCAAAACCTAACACATGATTCGACTGGCTTTGAATGTTGCCCTTTGGCAATCACACTTCACAAAAGCAATCTCTTATACAACAGTAATATTCTTAAATGCCAGCTACGTAGGAGGAACTGTTTTCAACTTGCCCCGTGCTTTGCTTGCATGACTAGTGAGCTTTGTAAAGAGGAAGCGAAACAAGAAAGCCAGGGTTTGAGACAGGCAGTGGCCCAGTTCGCATTTCTCATCACAGGCTCCTGATCATTTCAATGATGTTCTTCATTGATTTGCTACAGTCGGGCCCCTCGGTAGGGGGAAACCATGTGCTAGGCAGGGAGGACCCTGGATTTTCTTTAGGGGGTTCTGAGATCCAGCGTGCGTGTCCGGTCCCGTCTCCCTGCCTCTCTCGGTGGATTCAGCCTCCCCTGTAGCTCACCCTCCCCTCGCTCCCCAGGCAGTGCTGCAGTGTTGGAGATGTTTGTCTTGGCTGTGGGGGCGGCATACCGCACGTCTCTGTAATGCTCACAAATCTGAACTCATGCTGGGGAATATCTAACCCAGGCCTTTCAAACCAAAACCTTACAGGCACCTCCTTTTACCATCACATGTATTTCTCCGTCTGTTTATTCCGCTGCCCACGTTAAGGCTTATGGTACGATGGCAATGGAATGCCAGCAGTGCAAAACAGAACCATTCTGTATCGCCACTGTCTGTCTCTTAGAGGGTGAGGGAGGGAGCAGTTCAGTCTCCGTGCCTCAAGCCTGCCCTGGACTGGAGGGAGCACCCTTTCTCTTAGGGGGGTGAGGGAGGGAGCAGTTCAGTCTCCGTGCCTCAAGCCTGCCCTGGACTGGAGGGAGCACCCTTTCTCTTAGGGGGGTGAGGGAGGGAGCAGTTCAGTCTCCATGCCTCAAGCCTGCCCTGGACTGGAGGGAGCACCCTTTCTCTAAGGGTGGTGAGGGAGAGAGCAGTTCAGTCTCCATGCCTCAAGCCTGCCCTGGACTGGAGGGAGCACCCTTTCTCTTAGACGGGTGAAGGAGAGAGCAGTCACAGGTTTATTTAAATACATTTCGAGCTAGCACAGTTAAGATTGATGAATTGCTCCTCATGCAAGCGTGGCCTGATTCTCATATCAGTGGAAAGAGTCGGAGAACGCCCCTGTTCATTCTGAAATACAAAAACTATCAAAAAGCAGACGCCCTGGATAAGGGCGTCTGCTAAGAAATAAATAATAATAATAAAAAAAGTATTTGTTCTACCCATTCTCCCCACTAACTGTGGCTGCAGTCTGCAGAATACAGACTGCTGCAGATTCAACAAAACAACAACGCAGAACCAAAACTAATGCTCAGAGACTTCTCAATGGTTAGAGAAAGAAAGAAAGAAAGAAAGAAAGAAAGAAAGAAAGAAAGAGTGGGCCCTGTTCTCGGCCGGTGTGCCCAGGCCTGCCTGTATCCTGTGTGCCGTGCCTTGGGGGCTACAGTCTCAGTGCTGGGCTGTTCCACAGTCGACACTCCTCCCTCTCCTCCCTCTCCTCCCTCTCCCCCCTCTCCTGCCTCTTCCCCCTCTCCCGCCTCTCCTGCCTCTCCCCCCTCTCCCCCCTCTCCCCCCTCTCCCGCCTCTCCTCCCTCTCCCCCCTCTCCCGCCTCTCCCGCCTCTCCCTCCCTCTCCTCCCTCTCCCCCCTCTCCCTCCCTCTCCCGCCTCTCCTCCCTCTCCTCCCTCTCCTCCCTCTCCCGTCTCTCCTCCCTCTCCCCCCTCTCCCGCCTCTCCCTCCCTCTCCTTCCCTCTCCCTCCCTCTCCCTCCCTCTCCTCCCTCTCCTGCCTCTCCTCCATCTCCTGCCTCTCCGCCCTCGCCCTCAGCTCTTTCCAGGCCCAGTCTCCATCCTGTACCTGACACGACTCTGCAGCTCCAACACTAAGCTCCAACTTGTCTTAAAGGAGTGCCAGCAAAGCTTTTAAAACCCATTTCCGTGCCTCTGGTCACCCCAGGCAACATTCTCAATCATCTTCTAAGCAGGACTATTAGCAATATTAGCACTGGCCCCCAGTCTGTTGAAGATGGCTTGTATTTGACTTGATATTTTTCAACGCTTAAAGTTAATCTCTTCACGTTTTGCCATTCAGACTCAACTCCAATGGTCTTGCAAGAACCAGACCCCTTTACCAAGAGCAAAGACACCAGAATACTGTGTCATAATGTTAACATTTCATTGGTAGTTTTCGCTGCTCCTGTTCGAATCACTGCGTTCCCATTCTCACTTCTAAAAGCTCTCTGAAGGTAGACTGCTTGTAAAATGCCCTTGATTCCAAAATCATGACCGTACAACAATTACAGATTTCAAGAGCGAGGTAAAATCGAAACCATGCATGTTTGCTAAACTAATAATTACGTAGCTTGAAATTGGATTAAGAAAGAGATTTGGTGTGCAGTTGAACAAAGACGGCTTTGTCTTCTTTTTTTTTTTTCTGTATTCCTGCCTGTATAACAATGCTCACAGAAGATCAGGTTTCATATTTCCCACATACCTAGCAGCACAGATCACAGAGCAAAACCAGATTTAAATCAGTTCATACGGAAATACTGAAACACAATCAAGCCAATGACAAACGTTTCAACCAGGAGTCTTGTTCAATGTCTGGAAGTCGTTCACGCAGCTACAGCTGAAAACACTGAATTTATTAAGTTTAGTTCAGTATGTTTCTATTCAGCACTACTGACTGTATCTCGCATATGTGAGGCGTTTGGTAGGTATTCTTTTTGAAGATGTGGGATTCGGGTTTAAACTCGAGAGACAGCCACTGGTTTCCTTTCTTCCTGAAAAGGAAATGTGATGCACCGTGCTGTGCCGCCACACCAGTCAAGGTAGCAGAACTCAAGACAAAACAAACGTTTGGGTTTCTAAATAAAGATCATTCAGTTATTTACAGAAAAGAAGAAAAAAAAACAGTAAAGGTGCTGTTTTTAAAATTCTGGTTTTTCACTATCCTCCAAACAAATGTTTTCAAAAATAAATAAATAAATAAATAACTAGGGTTTTTAATCGTGGTCTTTTCTATTGATCGATTAATCATCCGATCTACGATTGATTAATTACACCTGGTTGCTAGTGATATGAAATTGTATTGAAAGAAAATCAGTCACTTTTGAGCTGTACTGCCCGTTTGCATTTCCTTCAGACAAATACCACGTCTAAAAGAAAAAGGATTCAAAACACATCGAGGGTGTATCTATCACTGTCAAAGCCCAGCTGCACCAGTACCTGGAATTCTGCACTGAACAGATCTGTTACAGTGTGACACACGAGTGCTATTGAAATGTCATTTATTTTAGTTAGCTGAAGAGTATGAGGGAGCTGCTTGTTTTCTGATACCATTTTAAAAGATGTCTTTGTCGAACACTGTATTTTGATATCTCTCATGGCAGACTATTATTTTTGAATCGCTCAAAGCCCACGGGGGTGATCAGTCGATTGACCAGTAACAGAGTAAAACCCCTAGTCCGAAGCAATGCTAAAATCTTGTGGAAGTGAATCTGTTGTGTGTCTCTTAATGGTGTCTGCAATTTTGTACTTTCTTTACAAAATGTGTAACTTTATAATAAGAGACGATGCATTAACTTATTGGAAATGAGAGAAAAAAAAACATTACTCATGAGCTACTATTAAACATTAATAAAAAGTGGTTTTGCTTTTTAACTTCAGAGCAATGCCGTGTGTTCTCTGCACAGGATGACCTCATCATACTCAAGCTAAGATGGACGTTTATGTCCTAAACACTGCTTAGGCGATTTCTCAGATGGGATTTACAATTCGTTTCATTAATGTGACTGCTTGTCTCCCTTTTCTTGTGCCGAGAATCTTTGTTCTTTAAGAAGTTGCAAAAAGACAAAGTTTATTTCTTTTGATAAGAAAATTTATAAATTTATTTCATTGGGGTCGGGGGTGTTAAACAAATTGTCGTTTTAATGTACACAAAATATTCTTGATTTAAAAAAAAAAAAAAGAGGGTAATGTAAACGAACTGGACTGTCAATACATCCTGCTGTCTAATAATATAATGCACAGAAACATGTTGCTAACACAGACCGAAGTATATCTGAACTACTTTTTCGGGACTTTTTTGACCTGAAAAAAGAAACAAGGACCAGGGGTCACAAATGGAGATTAGATAAAGGGGCATTCAGAACAGAAAATAGGAGGCACTTTTTTACACAGAGAATTGTGAGGGTCTGGAACCAACTCCCCAGTAATGTTGTTGAAGCTGACACCCTGGGATCCTTCAAGAAGCTGCTTGGTGAGATTCTGGGATCAATAAGCTACTAACAACCAAACGAGCAAGATGGGCTGAATGGCCTCCTCTCGTTTGTAAACTTTCTTATGTACTCTCGGGGAATGTAAACTAGGTGGACTGTCAACATGGCATGCAATGCAGCATGCAGAACGAAAGGGGGCACTGTTTTCAAGTGAGCGTTCTTTAATCTGTAACGCACTAATCCTCCTTCGAATAAAAAAAAAAACTAAAGGAAAAAAAAAAAAACCTCATGCCGTTGCGCTCTGCTTGAGTTTTTGAAAGTGTGCGCTATTAACCAGATCGGATCTGCTGGAGTAAGTGTCTGCCATTTCCCTGCACCCACATCAAAGGAGGATAATCACCATGTATTGTGGGATTGTTATTCTAGCTGTGGTGCCGCCACTTTACTCCTGGTCACTTTCACTGATAGCCCCCCTCCCACTGCACACACTACCCTGTAATTAGTGTAAAAGAAAACAGCCAAGCTTTCAATGCAAATGAGCCTCGTCGCTCTGCAGTCTCTCAAATCAAAGCCACTAATAAAACTTCCATGCATTGCAAAGTTGTTTACTGGCTGGGTATGAGCTTAGAGACTTGGCATGCCACTCAGCTGACTGTCCATATACATATACATATTACATATACATATGCATATAGCCCCGGCTCCACAGTACACACAGAGCGTAAACCTGCAAGTTCGGATTTGTGTATTGGATACAGTTTAATTAATTCATTTTCTAGTACAGTAGTATTTCATGTTAGATTTTGAAATGTCTCATTTTTCCATTTGTGTCAGTTTTTTTTGTTAAGTATATGGAAAACTACAAAGCGGTGTGCGATTCAATATGTTAACGTAACGTTATTCAGCAGGTTTCATTCCACTTCATGAAGCAAAATTAAGTTAATTCTATAAGGGGATGCTAAACTTTTGGCCACAGCTGTATATAGTGCCTTTATATATGCATCGGAGCACTAGGTGGCGCTATGGGTTAAGTAAAAGCGCCATTGTAAATTTAAAGGTAAAGAATACAACCATAAAGTGTTTTTCCGTCACCAGTTTCAGGTTTTTCCACGTTGTCAACCTTCCTGCAGTTTTGCCTTGTGACCCTCTTTAAATCGCCCGTGTGTATAAGGGAGAGTTTAAAGATCTCACAGCTAAGGATTAAAATGACTTTCAAATAATTATAAATCATGGAACAGAAATCAACCAATCACCGTTCCTCATTAGTCTAAATTTGAGTCCATCTTATCCTGATTGGTCTAAATTTGAGTTCATCTTATCCTGATTGGTCTAAATTCGAGTCCATCTTATCCTGATTGGTCTAAATTTGAGTCCATCTTATCCTGATTGGTCTAAATGCAAGTTCAACTTATCCTGATTGGTCTAAATTTGAGTCCATCTTATCCTGATTGGTCTAAATTTGAGTCCATCTTATCCTGATTGGTCTAAATGCAAGTTCAACTTATCCTGATTGGTCTAAATGCAAGTTCAACTTATCCTGATTGGTCTAAATTTGAGCCCATCTATGATACATAATGGCAGCTTCTCACAGTTCACAGAGTTCACACAAACTGTTTTAAAATTCTTAAGTATAATTAACAACTCATGACTGAAAGGGGATATTGATAAAAACAAGCTCTTTTTTGAATGTGTAACAGTAGCTCCTGAATAAAATGCTTTGTTTGTGCTGTGTAGAAATAAGTTCATATGTTGCCTCTCAATGTAAGAGAAACCGAATTCTGCACAGCTTCATTTTCACATTCTCTGCCCCCTTTCTCCACTATAAAGAGCACAATATAGCAAACTGCAAAAGAGAAAAATGAAAACATCCATCCATCTGTCTATCTAAACCCTGGAACAACAACAAAAAGAAACGCACAGTGTTTTAAAGCAGAAGGCAGCGTTTTGAATGCTTGTGATAAGAAGTGTGAACGCGGGCTTGTGCTAGAGCAATGTGTGACACCGAGTCGATTGAAATCGGCCGGTGAGGTTACAGTGCAACGTGTGAAACTGGCAGGAGTGATGCATCTTTAGAGGCGGGCGCGTCAGGGCAATGTGTAATTGAATTCCGATGGGGTTGTAAGGAGCTTTAGTTCACGATTGTTTTTGATGTATTTATTGTGCTTGTTTTTAATGCACAGCATTTTCAAACAGCGTCCGCCTGTGTGTATTTTCACATACAGCTCAGGTGAGCCTGGATCTTCAGAGCACACGAGGAAAGGCGCTGGTGAATACAAAGCGGTGTGTTTTTGTAAGATGAAGATGAGTCATTTCTCGTTAAATTCATTGTGAAATATAAAGCGGATTGGAAGGAGCCAAAATATTCCCTGGATCGCAAGCCCATCCCTGATTAGATACACACATGTGAGGATTCTGCACTGGTAAATAAACAGCTAATAAACTGAGGGAAACACACACACACACACACACCGATACACACACACCGATACACACACACACACACACACAGACACCCCCCCCCCCCCCCCCCACACACACACACTGATACACACACACACACACACACACACACACACACACCGATACACACACACCGATACACACACACACACACACACAGACACCCCCCCCCCCCCCCCCCACACACACACACTGATACACACACACACACACACACACACACACACACACCGATACACACACACCGATACACACACACACACACACACAGACACCCCCCCCCCCCCCACACACACACACACACTGATACACACACACACACACACACACACACACACACACCGATACACACACACCGATACACACACACACACACACACAGACACACCCCCCCCCCCCACACACACACACACTGATACACACACACACACACACAGACACACCCCCCCCCCCACACACACACACACTGATACACACACTGATATACACACACACACACCGATACACACACACACACACCCCAATACACACACACACTCACACACTCACACACACACCGATACACACACACACACACTCACACATACCCCAATACACACACACACACACTGATACACACACACACACACCAATACACACACACACACACCGATACACACACTGATACACACACACAAATACACACACACCGATACACACACTGATACACACACACACACACCGATACACACACCCCAATACACACAGACACACACACACATACACAGACACCCCCCCACACACACACCGATACACACACTGATACACACACACACACACCAATACACACACACACCGATACACACACACACACACACACACCAATACACACAGACACACACATCCCCCCCACACACACACACTGATACACACACACAGACACATAGACACACACACACAGCGCTCACACACACACTCACAGCACTCACACACACAGCACGCACACACACACACACTGATGCACACACACACACACAAACACACACAGATACACACACACACTGATACACACACACAGACACATAGACACACACACACAGCGCTCACACACACACTCACAGCACTCACACACACACTCACAGCACTCACACACACAGCACGCACACACACACACACTGATGCACACACACTCACACAAACACACACAGATACACACACACACTGATACACACACACACACACACTCACAGCGCACACACACACACACACACTCACAGCGATCACCCACACACACACACACACACACACACGCAAGAACCGCCAAAACAAGAACCTCCTCTTTTCTATATATATTTTTTAAAACGGCTTCGTTGTCCAAACCCTCTGATAAAATCTACCACATAATAAGGCACACATTCTTCTAATTCATTTTTATTTTCGTAGTAAATTACAAGCGATGGCGTGCCACTTAAATTTTCAACTGCCACGGTCAGTTTTTAAAACGCCTGCGGGATTCCTAATGCTCTGTCGGCTACAATCATCCATTGCTGAGCACTTTGCGCTGACTTAGGGATTGCTGACAGTCCAGTTCGTTTACGTTCCCTTAAGGTAACCCTGTACTGAAAAACGTCCTGCTTACATCACTAGGAGTTAAGCAGACATGATGCTTAGTATAATACTTGTATTGATGCTAACAGACCCCCAGAGCCTAACTTTTAAATAACTTGACAGATTATCAAATCAACACAAATTAGTTTAATTACAGGAGGACACAGTGCTCTTCAGAATCTCCACAGTGTTCTCTCTGACCCATTGCACTGCAATATTAATGAAATCCTCTTGGGCAAAAGTTTAGTCTGATAATGCACTAGGAGATTTAATATATATATATGGATGCTGAAATGTAAACTGCAATTTGTTGCTACTGTATTTAATCAATTCATAATACAATGACAATATTACTGTGAGGTGGTTAAAATGAAATCGAGCAGAGCCCTTCACATATAATAACACACAAACTCTGCCAGTCCCATGGCTGCCTATATCAATGTGGAGTTAGTGGGGCTGGCACAGTGGCTCTTTATTATCTGCGACGTCTCGTTTTCAGAATACAAACTCTCCGAGCTCGTTCCTACACGGCTAAACAGCGACTGCAGCCAATGCAGAAACTTCCAGAAGTGAGCTACGACCCCCGCTAGCCTTCATCTCTGCTGCCACACTCGAACACCACAGAGTAACTCCCTCCCACAGCACTGCCCTGCGCTGTGCCAGCCTCTCTCTGAGGGACAGCACTGCCCTGCACTGTGCCAGCCTCTCTCTGAGGGACAGCACTGCCCTGTGCTGTGCCAGCCTCTCTCTGAGGGACAGCACTGCCCTGCACTGTGCCAGCCTCTCACAGTGGGACAGCACTGCCCTGCACTGTGCCAGCCTCTCTCTGCGGGACAGCACTGCCTTGCGCTGTGCCAGCCTCTCACAGTGGGACAGCACTGCCCTGCGCTGTGCCAGCCTCTCTCCGAGGGACAGCACTGCCTTGCGCTGTGCCAGCCTCTCACAGTGGGACAGCACTGCCCTGCGCTGTGCCAGCCTCTCTCTGAGGGACAGCACTGCCTTGCGCTGTGCCAGCCTCTCACAGTGGGACAGCACTGCCCTGCACTGTGCATTCCTCTCACAGTGGGACAGCACTGCCCTGCGCTGTGCCAGCCTCTCACAGTGGGACAGCACTGCCCTGCACTGTGCCAGCCTCTCACAGTGGGACAGCACTGCCCTGCACTGTGCAAGCCTCTCACAGTGGGACAGCACTGCCCTGCGCTGTGCCAGCCTCTCTCTGAGGGACAGCACTGCCTTGCACTGTGCCAGCCTCTCACAGTGGGACAGCACTGCCCTGCGCTGTGCCAGCCTCTCTCTGAGGGACAGCACTGCCCTGCACTCAGCTTAGCGTGTCACATTCAAAGGTGCATGTGCCAGTTTAATAACTATTTCCCCTCGCTGTAATGTAATTTTCACTGCCCCCCTAACAGTTGTGGAGCTAAACCCTGTCTTTCATTTTAAAAGTCTCTGATGGTGCGACACTATAAGCAGCCCTCCTCCATGTTGGTGCGCACCTATTAAGAGTCCCCCCGGAGCTGTTTTTATAAGACCCCCTTTTTGTGGGATGTGTGTTTGTAATATTACTTGTACTGCAATCAAAAACCACTTCTTAGAAATCATTAAATACAGAACTGAATTCTGTTTAACAATTAGATACGAATAAAAAACAGAACAGCTCAGAATAATAACAATAATAATAATAATTAATAATAATAATAATAATAAATTATAATAATTTGACAAAAAAAGAAGAATTGCAGAGAAACTAAACCAGAAGGTCAAACTGTTTATAACGGACAAAGTCATCTGCTTCTATTTATCATTGAACTTGCGTTTGGTTATAGAGAAAGTGCTCCTGATCGATTATGAATTTTAACCTTATACATTCAGAAACAAAAACATTATAAAGATATTAATAATAATATCAGGCAGTTAACATGGGGGATTACAGGCTACTATGTGTTATGATGATTATTATTATTATTATTATTATTTGTATTTAATCATATGCTGATGTAACTATCACTATTTAATCATATCCTGATGTAACTATCACTATTATCTGCTGTATTATTGAATTGTGGTTTGTCACACTTGAACAAAAGTTATTGTATTTCTTGCTCTTATTGTAGTACTTGTATTGTAACACTTGAAATGTATTTGCTTACGATTGTAAGTCACCCTGGATAAGGGCGTCTGCTAAGAAATAAATAATAATAATAAAATAATAATTAATACTACAGTAGTATATTTATTAAGAAAATTAAACATTACTATTTTTATTTGTATAAAAAAAAAACAAGGAATCACCTATATATTGATCTCAATGGGACCACTGGTTAAATAAAAGCTATAAATAAAAATTAAATAAAGGCACATGATCAACCGGGGGAAAACCTGAGCCCGTTTCCCATCCCTCCCTCTGCTTCCTGTGCTTCTGGATTACATTACAAAGCAACGAGAGCTCAGGTTACCTTTTGGCACGACTTTCAACACGGCTTCTTTTTTCTAACTGGAGGTTACTTGGTGAATAAGTCAACGGGGGTCGGTCGATAGTAAGTTTTTTTTTTTTTGCTCAAGCGCAAAGGCTCTCTTCACCTGCGCGCCAATAACACTAACCCTTGACTGACGGCCGCGGGTTTGATTCAGCAGAGCACAGCATCACCAGCAATTTGCTGAGGATGGAGCAGTCGAACCAGCGCCCCCTGTCTTTCCAATGCTGTTAGAACCCTGTTTCTGGTAGACTGCAGTTTTGCTGTTCCCCCAGCTTCACAGTGCTGTCAAGTCACGTACACAAACGTTTCAGCTAGTCCCTTCTGCAGTGTGAGAATTGTACAGAACGGGTAACGCTGAATATTATTATTATTATTATTATTTATTTCTTAGCAGACGCCTTTATCCAGGGCGACTTACAATTGTTACAAGATATCACATTATTTTTACATACAATTACCCATTTATACAGTTGGGTTTTTACTGGAGCAATCTAGGTAAAGTACCTTGCTCAAGGGTACAGCAGCAGTGTCCACCACCTGGGACTGAACCCACGACCCTCCGGTCAAGAGTCCAGCGCCCTGACCACTACTCCACACTGCTGAATAGTCAGCTAGTGGAACAGTAAAATGACGTTAATAAACAGGTTTTTTTCCCCTCAGGCAGTTTTAAAATATACCACGCAAACAGCAAAGTGTTATGAAACTGTACGTTCACAAATACAGCATATGGTGGTATTTGCATAGCTGTTGCATAGCTGTTTGATCCATTCCTGGTTGACTATTAAAACACACCTGAGCTTGTTACCTGTACAGTGTGGCTAATCAAGCTCATAGTAAAACCTGGAATGGGTGAAACTGCTATGAAACAGGAGTCTTATTTCCATCTCCGACTAAAACAAAACTGTTCTGGGCAAACAAAAAATGGTCTAAGTTACCGCAAAGGGTTAAATTTAGTATTTGCACAATTTCATTTATAAGACGTCTTTAAAAGCAATATTTTTATAGCCTATAAAACATTTTAAAAAATGTTCCAAGATGTCTGGGAGAGATTGCGCACCACACAGCACTCTGCCCCAGCTAACCAAGCTTGTGAGGCTTCACTCGTTACAGGATGAAGAAAAAACAAATCTCACCGCCTACCAGAAACCTGGTGCTGTAAGCGACTGCAAAAATCAAGCCGAAAAATTAAAAAGGTGGGGAGGAAAATAAATAAAAAAAAGATCACAGTACTGTATGGAAGCACGCTGTACATTCTCCAAGACATCTGAACACATTCAGATTTTCAGCGGTACCCCAATATTGTATCGGTTTTTTTTTTAATGACTGTAGAAAATGTATGGGTGGGGATTGTACCCCACTCAGCCCCTTGCTATCTCTGTACCCTGGCACAGTCCTCTCTTCTTTAAATCTATGCAAAAGATTTTAATTAAAATGCATGTGAATATATAGTTGTTGCCCCCCTAGTGTTAATAAAGCAGTTTATATACAGTGTGAGGTTATTTATTTAATATTCAGTATTTATTCATAGTTCCACAGACACGTTATTATTTAGGCTCAGCTCACCTCTACCACCCCCGCGCTGACTCGGGAGGGGCGAAGATGAACACACGCTGTCCTCCGAGGCGTGTGCCGTCAGCCACCCGCTTCTTTACACTCTGCAGACTCACCGTGCAGCCGCCTCGGAGCTACAGCATCGGAGGACAACGCAGCTCTGGGCAGCTTACAGGCAAGCCCGCAGGCGCCCGGCCAGACCACAGGGGTCGCTGGTGCGCGGTGAGCCCAGGACACCCTGGCCGACCTAACCCTCCCTCCCCCCGGACGACGCTCGGCCAATTGAGCGCCGCCCCCTGGGAGCTCCCGTCCACGGTCGGCTGTGGAATAGCCTGGACTCGAACCGGCGACGTCCAGGCTATAGGGCACATCCTGCACTCCACGTGGAGCGCCTTTACTGGATGCTCCACTCGGGAGCCCAATTATATTACAGTTTAAACAAGTTCAATCTCAAAGTTGAAATTAGGAAATTCAACAGAATTGAACACCCCTAGAATTGCCTAATACCGGCCAATCAAATCGATCCAAACCTTTACTTATCCAGGAGTGGATAGAGAACACAGTCTCATTTCCAATGATGAGCTGGCAAGAGGCTCACAGCACCCCAGCAAACAACATCAAACACAAGAAATAAAGGAGTAAAAAAAAACACATATAATCAATCAGAAAACATAAAACTCAGCAGCAACTCAGCAGGCACAGATGTCCGTCAGCGACGAGTCGACCCTGCGGCTAAAAGCAGCCTTAGATGTGAACCGATCCGATTTGAACTGTTGCTGAAACTCATTCCCGTCGTCGGCTGCTGCTAACTGAAATGAGAGACGACCAGAAACTGGGAACAAGCAGTGTGATAAAATGACTGGCTCTTAATGAAGAAGGAGCTCCAGTAAACTACACCAGTAAGCAGGGGTTTTCCCAGTGAACGTTCGGAAGACTAACATACAGCCGTGTTTCAGTCACCTTGCGCGTAGAGCCTCCATAACCATTTTAACGCCCTTGATAAACAGTGAAATAAAGGCTCACTGTTGGCAAGGTCCTGATGGCGGGCGTTTCTGATGCAAATCTGTGCCAGTCAGAACACAGCCACTGTGGCTTTCTTTACCAGCGTCGTTTTAAAATAAAATACAAATACGAGCGACTAAACAACGAAGATTCTCCACAGAGCTGCGTGAAAATAAAAATAACGAGCTCACCGCTTTGAGCTGCGCTTGTTCTAAGAGAAGTGTTTTTTGAATACACTTCAAAATCAGGCCCGTAAACTCAATTGCAGCTGGTACTGTATTTAATACTGGCAATTAAACACTTAGAAGTCATTTTTTTTTATAAGACTGCACAGGATGCAACAGCTGAATAACAAACGCTTTGCTCTTATCCTGTAATGATTTTTGTAGTGCTGTAAGATAATGTAAAAAAAAAAAAATAATTGTGACAAATTCATAATAAATTGAAGTGGACCACCACAGGAATAGGAAGCTAATGCATTGGGATTAAAAGGAATTTGCAGCTATTTTAAACCACAGAATGATATGATGGGATATTGAGTTTATTAAAAATGTGTTGTTAATGTACGGAGCCTAGGAGCATCCTCACAGTCACAGAATTGTGCGCAGTAAACATTAGCGAATGGTAGGTGTAAATCCATGTATTTTAAGGGTATTTGTTGTTTTGAAGAGAAGCACTCTGTAGTTTTGGCTTCATTCACACTTAAAGCCCCCACATCACCCACCCACCGTTCATCTGTATGTGCGTGTGCGTCACTGTGTGTGTGTGTGTGTGTGTGTCTCTGTGTGTGTGCGTCACTGTGTGTGTGTGTGTCTCTGTGTGTGCGTGTGTCTCTGTGTGTGTGCGTCACTGTGTGTGTGTGTGTGTGTCTCTGTGTGTGTGCGTCACTGTGTGTGTGTGTGTCTCTGTGTGTGTGCGTCACTCTGTGTGTGTGTGTGTGTCTCTGTGTGTGCGTGTGTGTCTGTGTCAGTGTGAGTGTCACTGTGTGTGCATGTGTCTCTGTGTGTGCGTGTGTGCGTGTCAGTGTGTGTCTCTGTGTGTGTGTGTGTGTCTCTGTGTGCATGTGTGTGTGTCTCTGTGTGCATGTCTGTCAGTGTGTGTCTCTCTGTGCGTGTGTGTGTCTCTGTGTCAGTGTGTGCGCGTGTCTGTGTGTGTGTGGTTACGAAGACAGAACAATTTCACACTTGCTCTTTCTTGAAAAGCCTAAAAGGAATCAGAAGATATCTGGGAGAGAATAAAAAGCCCTTTTTTTTTCAGCTAACCCTTTTGAAAACACATTTCTGTCGGCACCTTCTGTGCAAGTGGCAAAAGACTGATTCTTTTTACAACGGTCTGCTTTAGGGTCGCAGTGCGAAAGACGTAGAAAAGACGCTTGCATACTTATCAGCAAGACTAGGGTCCCTCTCAGCTGAAAACCTGATTGATAAGCACATGCAACAGACTGAACATCATAAAACAACGCAAAACCCCTGCTCAGAACTGCTGAGAAACGAGAAGATTCAGTGGGTGAAAATTCAAGGTCCGAGTGTACAGGACGCCTTCATATAGAGTGGATATCGCCTTATATCGTACAGCACCCTATACACCCTATACAGACATGTATTGTACTTGAAAAGAAACCAAAGGGGCCAGTTTCATTAACCTTAAAAGCATTTCATACATTCATGAGTGTATCAAGTGCATAAGGACCGCGATTTCTTTTTTATTAAATTACCAACGTGTCGATAATGAATCCGAATGGAACTGCAGCGTAATCTACTTTCTTTATTGCATTAAATAGTGATGAACAGCGAGCAGCGTCTTAGAGACGAGCCTGCTTTTAATCACACACCCGGGAACAACGTTTAAATAAAGATTGTGAACGAAAGCAACAGCGGCTGATTCCGCTCTTCTGATATGTCATTTGACCCTTGAAATGACCTCTGTTATGTCGCTTCCCTTTGTGACGCGTTATATTTCACAGCATGCTCTGCACCACAGCAAAAGCAGCTGCTCCAGTAAATCAATACAGACTCATACAGCCCATACTTACACAGACACAAGTGCCTCCTGTCCATGAAATGAATTGATTTATTTTTTTCATTTTATTTGCGTGTCACACTGAAGTTCAAGGCAAGGACCTCCGAACGCCACGGCATTTTTTGCTGTAAAATGTACTAGATCTATATCTATCTATCTATATTATTGTTTTCTGATTTGTATATTTCATATAGATATAGATATATATATATATATATAGATATATATATATATATATATATATATATATATATATGCTGCATTTTTTTTTAGCATTGTGTCAAATTAGTATTGTGCTTGCATGTTTTCAATAATAATAATAATAATAATAATAATAATAATAATAATAATAATAATAATAATACCTGCCTATCTGTATATAAATTCTGTACATTAACTGGATTTTCTAGCTAATATACACATTTAATGTGACAGACAGGCAGACAGACAGACAGGAAGATATATACAGATAGGGTCAAATATTTTACATCACCTAAGGATTGAATAATAATAATAATAATAATAATAATAGTTTTTACACACCTTTGTTAAGGGAAAGTGTGTTTGAAAACAAACAGTGGATGTATTGATAGGCTTGTGATGTCATGGCACCCACGCTCCCTTATTTCTATTGAAATCTATTAATGTGATGATGATGTCATTCACCACACACTGTAGTTGATGATGTAATGATCGGCTATTCCTTTCTATTTAAACCTTCAGGCATCGCGATACTGAGTTTATTTATCCATTTATTTTCTTTTAGTCTTCTATAGTATACATTGTCTAATTTTTCTAAAACTCTGAATTTGAGGTCGTTCCTGTTCTGTTTGTTCTTTGTAAATCGCTGAGCCACTGGTTCACTGACTTGTGTATTTCTTGTGTTTGATCGGGTGATTCTGTATGCGTTTCTGTAATGTTTTACCTGTCTCTCCTGCATATTGAATTTTACTACACTTTTGGCAAAATATACCATAAACAGGGTTGCTAGTTTTGCACGAGGGATTTTTTAAGATTGAGTCTCTGCGTACCTTACATGTGCTCTTACAGGTTTGAATGTCCTGTAATGTGTCCATGATCGGTTTATGTCTACTAATTACCAAAATGTCAAATTTGAATCCCTTCTAAAAGCCACAATCGCCGCTTTTCAGAAATATTTCATTTTCTCTGAATTATGAAGTATGCGTAAATGCTTTTGAAATGATAGGTAACAACTTAGGATATGTAATTATTAATAGGACTCTTTCAACCTCCTTTTCCATTTTATGATATTCAAGGATTTCATTTCTATTGAGTTTGTCAACTTTTCTAAATTCTTTCTCAATAAGCTGTTCTTTATATCCTCTTTTAAGATTGATTTTCAATTCCTTTCTGTTTGTAAGTCATTTTCATCAGAACAGACTCTTTTTATCCTATACCCAGTCCTTTTAACAATGGCTCTTTTTGTATGGCGAGGAGGTGAAGATGACGTATTGATGCATATAATTTTTTTTTTTTTGAGATTTTATTTCACATCATGTAATCAAAGAAACTACAAAATGATATTGCAAAAGTCTACCGGAAGCCAACATTACAGCAGTATTTCATGTTATCGAAATGTCACATTTTTCATTAAGTATCTGGAAAAATACAAAGCGGTGTGTAATTCAATACGTTAAGGTAACATTATTCAGCAGGTTTCATTCGACTCTATGAAGCAGAATTAAGTTAATTCTATAGGGGGGTGCAAAATATTTGGCCGGAGCTGCAGACACGCATGATTACAGTGTAAAGTATAAACGGTAGGGGCTTACACCCCACGCTTGTGCGCAGAGTCATTTACAAAATATTCGAGCGGAAGATAGCCCGTGTAATTTGCGATTCGCCCATGTATCTCCAAACAGAGCCCGGGCTCAACAGTGTTCCGCAGGTGCTGTCCTGGGACGGTAGTCAGTCACTGTGACATTAGAGTCCCGGCACGCCACTCTCACCCAGACTTGGTAACGCGTTGAAGTATGTAAATACATGCAAAGACAATGGGACGCATTATCCAATTTTTTTAATTTATTTTCCTGAAGGACAAAAATGTTTTTCGTCAAAACGTTTGTCAGAAGAGCTTGTGTACGCTGTGTCTTTAAGTAGACAGCTGTGCCGGTCGGTCTGTGTAGTTCGGTTTGAAAGGACATAAACCACAGCAAACATCACCTGTGAAACTTAAAAGTTGCTGAATTAAATGGTGGTTTGTTTCTGTTGCTAAGTTCCTGTACAAACTGCTCGCTAATGGTTCGGAGTACGTAAGGCGTTCGAGCGCGTAGATTTTACGCGCGGCGTGCACACACAGGCAGTGCTGGCTTTGTGTCGGTTTCACCAGTTTGATTTTAGGTTTTAAATAACAAAACAAAAAGAAAAAACTGCTTGATTAGGGCTTCTGTAAACTGCCCCACCAATGCGCGAAGTGCACAAAAAATAACTAGTCGTTTCCGGTGTTATGTTTGGTGTTTATAGGATAGCATTTTGGGTTTTTTTAAATGTGTTTATCTCAGTTAAAAAAAAGTTTTAAAAAAAACTGAAATCGTGCTGATTCACATTCAGATAACCTCTCGAGTTGTTTTTCTATCTCGTCAAGAGGTTTTAAGGTACGGTGAGTTTTATGCAGATTTAATGAGCGCTCGTGTCAATGGGTTCTTTAAAACAGATCGCCTCGTCAAATTGCTTGCAGGGTGAAAGGAAACTGTCAATCGAAATGATTCCGTGAATGAAACATGACTCGCAGTGATCTGGACGGGTTTCCGGTGCTTAATTAGAGTTCACTGTAACAATGGTGACAATGAACGGCATTTCACACACTGCTCCCCGGCAGAAGCGCACGCTGGCACCGCGGAGACGCTGGTCTAGGACAGTATATTATCAGAAATTATAAAGATTGCACAGGAGTGGGTTAAGTGCTTTTACAGAGCCGTCCCAACACACAGACCTCTGCTTTCATTACAGAAGCTAAACAGCAGCCTTTATCACCATGCTGGATGTTTTTATAAGGCTGTATAAGGTGGCACAGCCCCAGCCATTTCAATGTACATTATTACCCGAGACCCTGCCTGTGTTCTGTGCAGAACCTTTACTTTGTGTGGGTTCCAAACAGAACTGTTGGGATTCTGGAATTGGAACCCTCTGTTCTTCTGGTTCTGTGCAGAACCTTTACTTTGTGTGGGTTCCAAACAGAACCGTTGGGATTCTGGAATTGGAACCCTCTGTTCTTGGTTCTTGTGGTTCTGTGCAGAACCTTTATTTTGTGTGGGTTCCAAACAGAACCGTTGGGATTCTGGAATTGGAACCCTGTGTTCTGGTGGTTCTGTGCAGAGAGCAGCAGGAGTCTTTTCTAGAAGTAGATTTTTAGACCTGAACTGTGCAGATCTTAATAGATAAACTACCCAACTACCAGCACTGTGCACACATCCCAGCAAGGGTGATATCAGACCACAGCAGCTCCTAAGAGACTGGCATTCGAGTGGGTGCAAGGGTTAATGAAAAAAGGGCTGATCGCCACAGTAAAACATTTATAATAATAATAATAATAATAATAATAATAATAATAATAATAATAATAAAAAAAATAATAAACAAATCTGAATCTGTGTACTCAAAATAAATCAATAAATCAATACATTAATAAAATTACCAAACCAGCTATTGATTATTACAAATTACCCAAAAATCAGGATTGTTTGATTTGTGTGTACGGGGATCAAGTCAAAAGCAGCCCGCTTTGATGAAAAGTTCACATAATGAATGAACACACTCGGTTCTACTTATAGGGGAGTTCGAGGCAAGATTTCTGCAGCCTTTCTGACAACCAGCGTCGTGCATTTCAGTTTTCGTTTTAATTCAGAAACCATTTACTTCTGAGTCTTCCAAAGAAATGTCTTCATGAAAAAAAAGGCTGTCTAAATAACATCATTTTCAGAAAATATTAGTGTGCACTGAATTCGTCATGAAGGAAATGCAACACTACACTGGCTGATAAAGAGAACGGTCTACTCCTCAGCTCCTGCGTTCAGTGCTGCCTCAGTTTTGATGATCCTATTCCAATAAGGGTCTACCTGCATTCACTGTGAAAGTTTGTAATTTCATTGATATTAAGCCTCTTGTGTTGTCTCTTACAAGCTTCCACCAGATCTCCCGATCAGCAGATATCACTAAACCATGCCAGCCTGCTATTAGATGAGCCAACACAGATACAACAGAAAATAATACTCATAACACGACACCGAATCTGCTGCCTGGGACCAAAACATGAAGCGCGACGGATTTTAAAAACCGTAAAACAAAACGCTAATAATGAAAGACGAACATGTCATATTTTGCGGAATGGAGTTGGTGTGTGTATCACTCTTCGATTCTCTTTCTGTTTACCTCGTCCCTTCCCTAGCCAGAAGGGTTACCCCACCTTTACAAGGAGCACACACATGCAACACGAAACCAGAAAACACGCGTTTGAGTTGAGATTTTTAAAACGCTATCCCTTTTGTACAGAAACTAATAAAATGATAAAATACATCTTTTATTATCAATAATAAAATATACACCTCCTTCTTCCCCAAACCCCCTCACAGCGCTGCACTAAACGAGAGATTTCATCCACAGAGAAACAGCTTACGTGCTACAGGAATCAGAAAAGTGACATGTTAAATTTCTAAGCTGTTATCAGCGCCGATAACCCTACCTGCTCCAGAATCCTATACTGTGTGTGTGACTCTATGCGTGTCTATGTGAGTGACTGCAATGATCTGCCATGCTCACAATGGCAGAACACAATACTGCTCTTCGGATTACCTGAGGAATGATTTTTACTGACGTTAATGAAGTCACTGAATATTCCTACTGGAAAAAAAAAGAAATGCAAACGCAACCTACTAGTAGCTAGATACAGCTACCTGTGTGGACAAAGGGTTACTTCACCTAGAATTTTAGGATTGAGATATCATTTAAAAATGACATTATATATATATATATATATAAAGAACATCAGAAAGTTTACAAACGAGAGGAGGCCATTCAGCCCATCTTGCTCTTTTGGTTGTTAGTAGCTTATTGATCCCAATATAAACATAATTTAGATCTTTTAATTTAACATCTTGTATTCAAAGAAACTACAAAATGATATTGCAGAAGTCTACCGGAAGCCATAATAGTAGTACAGTATTTTCTGTTAGATTTAGAAATTTCACATTTTTTAATTTGTCAGTTTTTCCGTTAAGTATATGGAAAACTACAATGGTGTGTAATTCAATATGTTATTCAGCAGGTTTCATTCGACTCTATGAAGCAAAATGTGTTCATTCTATAGGGTGATGCAACGCTTTTGGCCAGAGCTGTATTTATTATAATTCTATATATGTAAACATTTTATGTAGTGAAATCTGACACAAAAAGACTGTGTTTAAAATGTTAAAAGTCTTAATAAATGTTCTGGTTCGGATAGATGTCTTGATCTCTCATTTCTAAAACTCTGAGTACTACCTACCTCTCCCCTCGTCACAACGAGTAAGAAAGCAAAAAAAATAATTTATAGGTGTTTGGTTTTAGATTTTTTAACCAAAAATAAATAAAATTATATATATATATATATATATATATATATATATATATATATATATATATATATATAATTTGGTTTAAAAATCTCTCTCTATATATAGAGAGAGAGAGAGAGAAAGCTTGGATTTAGACCAATTCAATCTATACCTCAACATGACACTATAACAACAGCTAAGTATAAGCTTGTCAAATTGACTGGAATCCTAATTATAAGCTGGTAACCTACTTAACCACATACAGTGATGCACAAAACATCCACGTTTTACCATCAAAAGATTTGCCGAATATGTTTGATTTAGACCGATATACCCGCCTCAGATATACAAATATAAATGTCATTTTTTTTGTTTTTTTAAGTGTATAATTTTTGTTGAATCACAACCCGTGCTGCGTGTACGAATGGAGTGTGCGTGCGCGTGTGTGTGCGTGTGTGTGTGTGTGTCCTCTCACCTGGAGAGTGGATGAAGTAGGCCAAGTACAGGTCCAGCTCCTTGACCGACACTCCGATGTGGTGTGGCTGGACGCACAGCCCGTGGTTGGAGCACTGCGGGGACTTGACCAGCCGTTCCCCGTCCGTGCTCTCCAGGGGGCTGCCCTTGAACAGGATGACCATGACCAGGTCCAGCCTCCACACCTTGTCGGCCTGGCGCAGGCAGTCGATGCGTCGGATCTTGCCCTTCTGGTCGGGGTTGGAGAGGATGCAGCACGGGGGCTTCTTGCCCGTGATGGTCAGCACGAAGTCCTCGCGGAACTCCGGCCGGATGTCCTTGCGCAGTTTGGCCAGGAGCCTGGAGGCCCACTTCTGTTTGATCTCTGGCTTCTCTCCCAGGAGCTCATCCTTGACCGCTCGCTCCTCGTCCTTGGACATGCGCTTCTCATGCTTCTTGAAGTACTTGCGCTTGCGAGCCTGAAGGTTGAACCAGGTGTAGGAGAAGGCTCGCACATGAGGGAGCAGAGCCTCGATGAAAGGGTGGAATTCATCCTGCACGGGGGAGAGGAGGAGAGGGGGAAGGAGGAGAACAAGAAGGGTTTTAGGAATGTTAAATTTATTTTTCGGATCCCATCGAGGCTCAATGGATGTGAATACGTGAATAAATAATAATAATAATAATAATAATAATAATAATAGAGATTTTATTAAAATAAACAAGCTTTAAAAAGAAATGAAAATATGCTGAAATATTTGTTTAAATTGTGAAATAATAATATAGGAGAAAGACAGGAGATGTATAAACGCATACATACACATACATACATGCATGCATACACACATACATAGTGTCTAAATTATTCACTTTTTCTTGACCATACAAACTGCAAACACAGCTACTATTTTTGTCATACCAAAACCTAGGTTTGCTGAATGTTCTGCAGAAAAAAAATGATTTAAAAAATATATATAAAATATAATCAATTGCGTGAACCTTTTTCTTTTCCTGGTGCCAAACCCTGACTTGCGTAAACGCTCCCGAAACCTGTCTCTGCCTGTACAGCACCGAATCCTTACCTCAAGCAGAAGAGCACTCGGAGAGAGCCATATGGTTAGTATTTTGTATAACAGCCTGCAAAACCTCAGCACAGTGCCACCAAAATATTTACCAGATCAAATCCAAAATAGGTTTTGGTGCCGTTTATAGCAAAATTAGGGTTAATTTTCTTTCCATTCTGTATTTAATTTTTTTTTTTGGTTCTCGATATTTCGGTTTTCAACGAAGCCAGACAACAGCACTTTTTTTTTTTAAAACAACACAACAAAAAAGTCAATAGTTACCATTTTGTACTTTCATCCTAAATTCGGCGCGTCTGTAGCAAATAAAAAAATCCTACCGCTCTCTTTTTTACGCCCCCCCTGCGAAAAACGCGGCTGGTTTTTAAAATCGGCAAACGCGGGCAATGAAAAATGTAACAAAAAAAAAATTAATAAAAAAACAGGAAAAAGATCCTGAAAAAAACAGACATAGGAGGTGGGACTTTTCACAGCACCCGTCACTAGTTGTAGAACAAGGAAACAATTATTTTTTTTTTTTTTTTTTTTTAAAGCGCTATGCAAAAAATGAAAAAAAAAAAATTTTGCAGCGTCCAAAATAAAAAAAAAAAAGTCCTTGGCAAATCAGCAAGTGATACTTGCTTGGATCTTGCGGCCTGTCGGTAATAAATAAGGGATAAGGGGGGTACGATCTCGGATTGTGAGGAAATCAATGTTGGGGCCGAATCAATGTTGGAAAAGCATGCAAGACCGCGGCTGCCAAACCAAGCTACTGCTGCCTCTTTTTTTCCCCTTTTCTCTCCAGCACTGTAGATCTCTCTCTCCCTCCCTCCCTCTCTCTCTCTCTCTCTCTCTCTCTTTCCTTCCACGTTCTCTAACCAGCGCCTGTGCCTTTGCCAGTATGTGCAGGGCCCACCTATCTGGCAATGAGACGCCTACTCGGCAACCAATAGGCTTGTTTCAAATAGGGAGGGGTGAGAGAGAGAGAGAGAGAGGGGGGAGAGAGAGAGAGAGAGAGAGAGGGGGGGGAGAGAGAGAGAGAGAGAGAGAGATACACTGCTGTTTAGCTAAACCGCGTGCAATTTGCCAAATAGACAAGTTCGTATCTAATGAATAAGCAAAGTCCAGAGGACATGAATTTTTCATATGCCACCCTTTCCTCTCTCTCTCTCTCTCTCGCTCACACACACACACCCTCTTGCATTCACATTATGGTATGTTGGCACAGATTGTGCCATGAAAAAAAAAGAGATTAAAAAAACCAACCACCCCAGTCCCACTAGATCTAAACCCAGCAGCTGCTCCCCAATTCAAATCCAGAACAAAGAGGGACAAATATATCTGAGGGGGGTAGCTTTTAATATGAAAGAGTGTTTAAAAGCACAGTATAGAAATATATTATATATCGTATAAAAATACTCGACTCCAATGATTATTGTGCCAAAATGTCGACCTGTTTGAAAGAAAAAGAAAAAACTAAAGTTCGATTGAAAAAAAAAAAAACACGATATCTCCACCTGCAAGAAAGATTTTGCATTTTTTTATTTTTCAAAAACGTAGCCAAATGTCCTTCTGTGCCGCCATTCAGTGAAACAAGTTTTCTCACTCCTCTTATTTACTGTGTCTATGAAAAAAAAAAAAACATGACACTGTGGAACCCTGAGCGAAGTCTGTTTGTTTATTGAACAATATACCTGGGCATGTGTCTGCACTGCGATCCCATCAATACGCTTACAAACAAAGCAAGATGTGCGAGGTGGAGACCCTTCTTCTGGGTTGGGTTTTAGAAGCATTTAGAAGGAGGCTGTGCTAATTTAGCCTTGGAAAGGCAGTTGGGAAACACTGTTTTCACATTATAAGCTTTTTCATGAAAAAAGAGACGATTCTAAATTCACAAGCGACAGCGCAGATGGGAACTGTGTTACTGAGACGCTGGCACAGATTACACATTCTTACGCAGTTTTAACACACAGAATAATCGAGAGAGAGAGAGAGAAAGGGGACAAAGAAAAAACATCACTTGTGACCAAATTGTGTCACAAAACAGGACAGCGCGTGGTTTTAGTGGAAGGCACTTGAAGACGTTTGCTTGAATCCCACTTAATAAGCGAGAGTTTAATCTACTGAGAACGAAATGAATCCGGATCTTTTTTAAGCAGGGCATGTTGGCGCATTGCAAATTCTGTAAAAAATAAAAAAAGAGGGTGCTTAATATTAAATAAAGAGTCTGACTAGCACTTCGAAGGAAGCGATTCACACACAGATATCACACACACCAGCATGAAGTTTGCTGCAGCTAATGCCGCCCCTGTTTATATAATGCGATGTCAGTTATTATAACCTGAACAAAGGTTTGTTTTGTTAACCAACGCTGAAGAAGGATAAATAGGTAAGAAGTCTTGGCTGAACAATAAAGCAAAACTATTAACTACTGATACAAACGAGTCAAGGTTACAATCTAACTGTACTGTGTATCTCCATTGTATTGTCAATCAATCCCAACCTTTCCTTAGGTGTGGATTGAGGAAACATGAAGCACAAAATGAGTACAACATTAAAACAAAATATGGTGAGGATCACTTCATTTTTTTAAATTCCCAGTTATACTATGTGAACAAAATATCAAATGCGATATTTAATAGAATACACACACTATAAAATATTTCAATGCGATATTATTCCCGGGCCTTTATAGCAGAGGAGTTCAAATGTTTCTTGGGATGAATTCGAGTCAATTCAATATTCAGATAGGCAGAGCTGAAAGTTTAAACACACACGTGAACAGTAAGAGGATAATGTGTCGCACCGCACACAAAAGGTAACTAAAGATTTTGTGTCACAGGCGGTCATTTATTTTTTAAACAGAAGTAACAGGATAAAGCAGGAATAAACAGAGCCGATGTTAATACGCTTTCACAAATGGTTTGTTTTTTTCTTCGTTTAAATCTGAGGATTTACCGCGTGTCACCCCCTTCCAATTATTTTACAACGCAAATACGAGCACAGCTTCCCCCATCCAGCAGAAAGAGTTACAAACAGCTATTTAAATAAGTTGTCACTTAATACATTACATATAAAAACTCTTTTGGCAGGATTCTCAATTTGATATGGTTTGTTCAGGCAAACATAAAACAGAATAATTATTGTCTACAGCTGTGGCCAAAAGTTTTGCATCACCCTAGAATTTTAAGATTGAAACAATTAAAAAAAAATCTATCTATCTATCTCTCTATATATATATATATATATATATATATATATATATATATATATATATATATATATATATATATATATAATGAACATAATTTAGATCTTTTATTTAACATCATGTAATCAAAGAAACTACAAAATGATATTGCAAAAGTCTACCAGAAGCCATAATAGCAGTACAGTATTTCATGTTAGATTTAGTCACCTTTTTTTCATTTTTGTCAGTTTTTTGTCAAGTATGTGGAAAACTACAAAGCGGTGTGTAATTCAATATGTTAATATTATTCAGCAGGTTTCATTCGACTTCGTGAAGCGAAATGAGTTCATTCTATAGGGGGATGCAAAACTTTCGCTGTACACTTGATGCAATGTTTGTTCGAATGAATAATTCTCCCAGCATGAGGACCGATATTCTTATTTGATGTGCTTGTAGACAGAAATCATGTAACATGTTACGAACACACACTTGTTATAAATAGAATGAACAGCGATGTTTGTGGGGGTGTGGGTTCTTCAATCTTTACAGCAGAGCCTCATGAAGTTCGTGCTGAAAAATGTGCACTTCGTTTTTTGCAGGTTTTTTTTTTAATAAATCGGTTAGCTGTGATATTTCTGCAAAACAATGTGCTGTTATTATTTTTGGGACGCAGCTGCATTTGTCTTTTCAAACTGTTGGTTTATTTCCACCCATATTTGAATCAGCGCTGTGTTTGTGATGTTTTTTTTCTGTAGGGTTAATACTATTTTTTTAATTGATTTATTTAAGAAAATACATGTTAAGCAGGTAACTCTGCTTTGAGAGTGTCAGTCATACACCCATTCTGTGTCACAATTTTAAAACAATATGCAATCCAAGCACTGCAGACAACGGCAAATATGTATTGCACGCAATCTTTCAGGAGAATGGTTTGTGGAGACGGGAAAGGTCTGCTGGGGGTGTAGGTGAAAGAATAAATATCTCTTGAAAGCGACCGGCCTTGTTAATCTATTTAAAAGGGTGTCCCGTGTCCGATAGCCTTGCTGTATTACCAAGCCTTTTTGCTTTCAGTTTTACAAAAACTCGACTCGGCTAACTGACCAGAACAACGAGACGTGAATTGCATTTGCTTATAGAACAACTGCCAAAGGAAAAAAGAAAAAAAAAAAGAAAAACAAACAAACCGCCCGTCTGTCTTGGATATGTGCTTTACATCGAGCTTCTCTCCAGCACACACACACACACACACGCACACACACTCACACAGCAACGACTAGCGCTCTGAGGAGCTGGCACTTCAGAAAACTCACTGCTTACAATACAAACGGTGCAGCCCCATTTGTTCATTCATATATATATATATATATCCCTTTGTACCATGTTAAGTTTCCTATCTATGTATCTATTTTATAATGCATATATATATATATATATATATATATATATATATATATATATATATATATATATATATTAGGTAATATTTTCAATACAATTTAAGATTTAAGACAAGTATCAGAATTAAATAATAAAAGTTTATTTCATCAATACTGAAGAATGGAATTAAAACATATAATAAAACTCAAAGTGATCTGAACTAAAGAACTAAAATCCTTCTGCCATTTGAGAGTACTGAACCAGAGCTGAGAAAAAGCCACGCTGCAATTAAACTAATGTGTGTCTACTGGATAATCTACTGAGTAACCTACTGCATAATCTATTGAATAAAATCTACTGCATAATATCTACTGCATAATCTACTGAGTAACCTACTGCATAACCTACTGAATAACCTACTGCAAAATCTACTGAATAATCTACTGCATAACCTACTTAATAATCTACTGCATAACCTACTTAATAATCTATTGAGTAACCTACTGCATAATATATTGAATAAAATCTACTGCATAATCTACTGAATAACCTACTGCAAAATCTACTGAATAATCTACTGCATAACCTACTTAATAATCTACTGCATAATCTACTGAATAAAATCTACTGCATAATCTACTGCATAATATCTAATGCATAATCTATTGAATAAAATATACTGCATAATCTACTGCATAATCTACTGAAT
>NC_081224.1:10236110-10283610 GCF_902713425.1 Acipenser ruthenus | reverse complement strand
TTGTGGCCTGGTAATTCAATCGGAAAGGCTGTCACACTTCGTGTTTTGTTTTTTGTTTTTTTGTTTTTAATCAGTTTTATTTTGCTAGAAACAAACAAAAAAAAAACTAAAGAAACACGTATCTACTGTACAGAGAGCATGTTGTTTCATTTCTAAAAACGTTTCCGTGTTGTTCAAAACCAGTTAAAAAAACAAACAAACGTCTTCTTGTCAGACTTATTGCACTTCTCCTGAGGCTTTAACGTCTTTGATTACAAAGTTGTGTAACATTTTTTTAAATCAAATTTCTTTCCTCCAGTTGGCATCAGCGACATAACTGTGGTGCTGAAATCTGTCCCCTCTGTGACACATTAATAATAATAATAATAATAATAATAATAATAATGTGACATTAATGCCATTTCGTGTGCCGCTAGGCCAACCCACAGCACGCGCTTCCACTGTGACCCGCAGCTCAGGAAATGAGAATGATTCAGGAAGCAATGGCTTCACTTTCCTTACTCTGTCATTTAAATAGGCAGTCAGCGGGTTAAAAAAAACTACTTTCTATGAATTACCAATTGAAAGGGGACGTTTCAGTATTAACCCATGAAGAGCCATTGATTGTTCTCATTTAAAGGACAGGCTACTTTGTGTAAGAAAAACAAAACAATTGGACCATTTTAACTGGCGTCTATCTGTGTCATTTTAATTTAACAAGATTTTTAGGACAACTTGCTCGTTTTTTTTTTTAACCGCAAGAGCCAAAGGGAACCTTGATTTTAAAAGATTCCTACTTTCTTGAAAAATAAATAAACATGGAAAGCACAACGATATCCCTGTATCTCAAGACTGTTGTCGTGGTTGCCTGTAATTGCTTTGGGAGCACTGTGTTTTATCACTTACAAAGAGGCTATTATTAATATTTTGTAATTAACTCGTTTGCATGCCCCATTGACACAGTGTTATGAAAACATCCCTTTTTAAGAGCTGTCATTAAGCCTGTGCTTGAATCCAGTGAACAGGGCGAACGCTGTGGGGTTACGGCTGGAGATATGCAAACATATAACAAGAGTTTCCGTGGATTTAGTGCTCATGAAAGGAGACGGACAGGGGCACAGAGCACACCCCTCAATCCTACCCTGAACACCCCCTGCCTGTCCAGCCCTGTGCCTCTCTCTAAAACTTACAAACAGATCCACCTAGCCTGAGCTCGACTCGAACCCGGGTCTTTATCCTCATGAATGAAATAACCAGAGCCCCCTGTGAACATTCACAAGAGTGTTCTGTTTGTGTAACAAGCGCAATGCGTGAAAAACAGACTGTTTACCTGAAATTAAACCAGCTGATTTGGATGAATGGACTTCCTTAGATCAAGCTATAGGAATTGTACTAGTGTTGGATTTAAAGGGAAAGATTGACAATAAAAAATAAAAAAAACACACACACATACAGCTCTGGCCAAAAGTGTTGCATCACCTAGACTTAGGAATATCATTTTTTATTTAACATCATGTAATCTAAGAAACTACAAAATGATATCGCCAACATCTCCCGGAAGCCATTCTCATAGTACAGTGTTTCATGCTAGATTTCGAAATGATGTGGCAAGTTCTGGCAAGTTTTTCGTTCTATATGTGGAAAAGCTACAAAGTGGTATGTAATTCAATATGTTAACGTTTCATTCGACCTTATGAAGCAAAATGAGTTCATTCTATAGGGTGATGCAAATCTTTTGGCCAGAGCTGTATATATCCACTCAGCAACTGAATACGGAAACAAAAAAGTGATGCTAGCTCTTTTAGTGCTATAAGGTAATTCAGAACGTTTATACAGTAGGACAGGAAACCCTCCACTTGATGTAGTCTGGTTGGTTGGTTCCCAGGTTTGTCAGATTGTGCTGCTCAGTGTGTGTTGATGAATAGTCAAGGCTTTGTTGAAGGCTGTTCTGCATGCCAGACACACTGTCACACACACAGCCACATTGTCCCGCAATAGTGTGCCATTGTCTTTGTGGGTGCCAGACCCACAACGACACACTACAGACACAAAACGAAGTCTACTCTATTAACGAGAGCGTGGGGGTTAATCGGTTCATCGGAGCGCGGGATCGATTGGGTAATCGATTGATCACATAGCTAACGAGCATGACACAACACACATGCCATACAATCCAGGACGCAAGGGGCCTTATCTTCAAAAGCCATCGTTAACTTCTATTTCGTGAAAAATCACGTTCTAAAATGAGACACAAAACACACGAGAGGTCTTGAAACGTATCAGTCCGCTGTTTGGTTTTAGTTGAGTAACATGAACAGGTGTTTTACCTCTTTAAAAGCAAAAGTGAATTCAAGACTGGGAGAATCGCTTTGAAAACGCGTCCCGAGGGTTTAAGAGATGAGAATTCTGCCCACAGGGGAAGTCTGACATTTCCTATGGAAGCTGTTTAACCTCTGAATGAATTACCGCTGGGTCACATCGAGGGTGTATTTACAGGGCTTGTCTATTGCTGTATTTTTAATTTTACACGTGCATTGAATCTTATGCTGACCCTCTTCTGCCGTTTTTGCTCATTTTCGGGTTTATCTTTTCATACGAGCGCAATCTTTAACCCATTCAGTGTCATTGTCCTCATTTCAGGACAGGCTATTTTGTAATGTTTTATTTTGATCATTTTTACTGGCATCATCGCCCTGTTATTTAAATTTTACTGTTAGTATAACTTACTCCTCTTGTTTTGTTAACCGCAAAAGTCTAAATGTGAGTCTTAATTCTGCACATACAGCCCTTCACATGCTTTTTTGACACCTCTATATAAAATAAACCTAAAAACGATTTCTTGGTGTTTTTATTTTTCCCCCACAGTGATGATCAAGCTCCATTTTCTAGGTGTTTAATTTAATTTGGCTCGTAATGGGTTAAACAATGTCAGCAGTCGGCATGTCGTTTAGCATTTTGAGATGTGAGAAATATTAAAGAATGATATTATTTAAAGATGGCCCTGACATTAAAAAAAATGTAGGAAAAATGACTAAATAAAATGGGCAAAACTGCCTAAGTGGGCCAACATAGGACTCATGGAAAAATAAGACTGTGGCAGAAAGACAAGTTCATTACTGCAAATTTCATTTCTCCAGTAAAGAGAAAACAACTTCTATTTTAATTATTTCAATATAAGACCAATGCAATTAATTGTTAAACGCCCCTAATACTGACTCATATATACTGCTGGCATGGGCAGTTCAGTCTACTGTCTTGTCTATCCTGACTGAAACTAACTTGAAACAGGGAGATGCAGTTTTTCAATAGGACCGCTCCAACCTCTAAGCAAAAGAATTAGGGTGGAAAGTTATTTCAGCAACAGAGAAATCCCTTTGAAAACCCGCTCTTTCCTGTTTCCAAACACTGCCAGAATAGTTTACACAGACACAGAAAGATAAGATATAAAAAAAAAACAGGATCTTTCTCACAAGCGATATAATTAATATAATTCAATAAAGCGGTGGGAATTGAAAAGGCAGAGAAACACCATCTTAAGTGGTTGTGTTTTTTAAATCAGATAATTAACCACAGACCCCCACCCCCACCCCCACCCCCATCCCCTGCATAATTGCAGACAGTCAGGGTCTGATTCTGCTAAAACAAGGGAAGCTCTATTGACGGCGTTTCTTTTTCTGCCAGTCTACGAGGCGAGGTGCCAAGCAGTCCCCCCCAGCCGGGCACGGTGCCCTGTCCTTTATGCAAATGTCCTGCCCTGCTTTTGTGTGCTGCTGCCTGGAGTTCACAGTGAATCTGCGCGCAAGCACAGCCACAAGCAAGCCCCTACAGAAACTACCCACAGCGAGCAACAGCGGCTTCTACTTCATCTGCGTGGAAATTTGAATTCAGCCGAGGGCTCTCCAGGCACCCTCATTGTGTTCAGGCAATATTTATAAAAAAAGGGTATATTACTGAATGGGTTATGACAGATCGGAGGAGTGTAGGTGATGAAGCATGTCACTGTTATGAGTTGTAGCAACACACAAACGTGTGTGGACCGATGCACTCTGCTTGTAGAATGCGTGGTAAGATACTATGACTGTTTTGCTAACATCATGTATTCATACCAACTGCCCTAGCTTTGCACCGCTTAAAGACAGACACCCCTGTACAGCTGTGGCCAAAGTTTTGCATCACCTTAGAATTTTAGGATTGAGACACAATTCAAAATAAAAATCAACTATATGAACGGCATGGAGATTTAACATCGAGTAATCAAAAAAAAACAAAAAACTACATAAATGACATCGCACGTGTCAGATTTCGAAATGTCACATTTTTCAATTTGTGTCCTTAAGCAGACTGGAAAAACTGCAAAGCGGTGTGTAATCCAATATGTTAACATAACGTTATTCAGCAGGTTTCATTCGACTTTAGGAATCTAAATTAGTTAATTCTACAGGGATGCAATACTTTTAGCCACAGCTGTGCAAATGATACAAAATATCTATATGTAAAAGGCACGTCATGATTTATTTCTAGACAGAGCAATCGTATTCTGACAGGTAGAAATGATTTCAAAGACACACTAATGACAAGCCGCACGCTCTAGAGTTTCTACAGAATCCTATGCAGGCCTTGTTGATAGTCTAGTCTAGTAACCTTTTTGGATAAAGAGCTGTACTAATTAATTATACAGCCGTGCAAAAAAATAATCCATCCCCAAAACTGCAACTACACAAAGACGCAGCTAGTTCGTTTTTTTCTTATTAAACATGTTTGGTTTGAGTCCAGGCTATTCCACTACCGACCGTGGATGGAGCTCCTAGGAGGTGGCACACAATTGGCCGAGCGCCGTCCCGGGGGGCTTAGGTCGGTCAGGGTGTCCTCGGCTCACCGCGCACCAGCGACCCCTGTAGTCTGGCCGGGCGCCTGCGGGCTTGCCTGCAAGCTGCCCAGAGCTGCGTTGTCCTCCGACGCTGTAGCTCTGAGGCGGCTGCACGGTGAGTCTGCAGTGTGTAAAGAAGCGGGCGGCTGACGGCACACGCCTCGAAGGACAGCGTGTGTTCGTCTTCGCGGCTCCCGAGTCAGCGCGGGGGTGGTAGCGGTGAGCCTAAAAATAATTGGCTATTTTAAATTGGGAGAAAATAATTAAAAAAATTGCCGACTACTAAATTAAAAAAAAAACATGTTTAAAACACCTAAGACTTCAGACCTGCCTTGCAGTATTTTCAACCCCATTAAAATCTGTAGCTGTATTGTGAGTGATCCACACACATCTCAAGAGCAATTCTTTGGGACAGCTTAAATAATCCTGTTTCCTACAATGTACGTTGCTTGCGACTGCTTTGCAGCAGTAGGAGGTTATAGTGACATTTTCATATAACAGATGAAGGATTCCCTCTGTGCAGCGGGCTCTGTCAGGTGAATGAATGGATTGTTCAGGGAGCTGATACTGTTAGCAAACACCACTGCGATGTGCATTAAGAGGAGGCTGGTGGGCCCTTATCAAAATCAAGAAATTGAGAGCTTGTTCAAACGGTTTCTTCTTGAAATTTGAGAGCGACTCGAGCATCGCGAGGAGGACGCTGACCGTGTGCATGACCAGATCAATCTGTGACCTCCTCACTGCAAAAATAAGAAAGTGTGCATCTTTTTTTTTTACTTGTGGGACACATTTTGCAACTTAAAGGGATTACATAGTTTACCCTGGTTTGCCATGTTTTTTTTTTTAACACGGTTTGCCATACCTCTCTGGGATTAGCAATGCTTACTGCGCTACACCATGCTTTCACTGTGCTGTAGTACACTTTGCTCTGGTAAACTGAGGGGGGGTCTGCTGCTTTCATTTCAATCAAATCCCCCCCTGGGTGTTGAATTCGAGAAGCCCTGCTGCAGAATTTAAAAAGGGACCACAGTTAGTTATTCAGATTCTGCTAGGAAACACCTGATTGATGCAAGTAAGGGGCATGTTGAAATCAGAGACCATGTTTCAGCAAACCTAACTGTGCTTTGTAAGGAGTCTTGCTCAACTCTACATTTCCCATTTCATTTAAAGAGCAGTATTTAATGGGGTGTATTCAAATCACATTGCAAGTGTCAAATCTAAACATAGCTGTGCGTTACTAGTTGAAAAATAAAAGCCGAAGGGATTTTGAAAAGTCTGAAGGCAGCAGGGTTTGCCATTCATCATTTCCTTAAAGCAATCATTAGAAAAAACATCACACCTCCGCGCTCTCCCTGCAAGCCAGTAATGATGTTTGTTATTACAGAGTGAAAGGTGATTTCATATGTTTAATATGTTAGCAGTCAACGTCTCTCAGTTCTTATGTCTAAATTAGCACCAGAAACACCACAGTCGGCCAGCAGGATTTATTTAAACACGACTTAAGAATCTCCGAGGGAAACCACAGAAAATAATAATAAGTGTGTTTGGCTTTTGTGTAAGGCGCCTGCTTTGCGCTCCGTCTAAAGCACTTCAGAACTGCTGGCTTTTCAAGAAGAGGGCCTTATGATATCACAGTCCTCTGCAGACATTGTCTTCCCATCTCATTACCGCACAGGAATCCAATCAGCAGAACTTTCCTGGGACATGTGACATTCTTTGAACTAACGTTGGAACAATAATCATGTATAGGGATATTGACTGATAATCTGGTTAATACTGATTATACATCAATACTAGCACTAAATCGACAGTGTTTCTGGCAGTCAAGCTAAAAGGACAACAAGATGTTCCTCTCTCTCCCTGTAGAGTAAATGTTTTATTAAAGATGTTTACCCCCACGTGGCAGATACACACACATACATATTTACAGCCACACAGAGTCTGATTAGACGTAACACATGCGATGTTCATATATTGTGGGGAGTGAAAACTGCACGTGTTTGACTTTGAAGATTTGAAATGTGGACATTCCACAGGGCAATGTGTAATATGAATAAACCCATTAAATATAATCCTGCTGGTTTAATATACCCTACAGATTCGTCTTTACAAACAAGACACCAGGAAAGTCAGACAGGATAACGTCTGATGCCGTTTCCTGTATTTCTCTCCCTTTGTCCCTGTTCTGATGTTGTTTTTCTTGCCTCTCAATAGCCCTCTTCATCCATTCAAATCAGGTGGGCTTTCAATCCTGCCAGCCCCCCGACTCTCGCTGTCTAGGAGACAGCGTTGGCGAGGGAGCTGAAAAGTCACGCTGTCACGTGACCTGCGTGGAACGAGGAATGCTGTGCAGTGCCTGGCACTTAGAATTCTCCAGACTACCTCGATGTAAATTCAAAGCCAACAGAACCCAGGACGACCAAGAACGATCGCAGGGCGTCTGCTATGAAATAAATAAATAATAAGGGCACCAAAAACCAGAAATGTGAAAAAAAAAACAATTCAAATGACATTGCAAATACATGCTCCTTAGCATCACTGCTTACCAGACAGCTGGGAAAGGGAAAGCTGGAGGCACTGGTTTTAGATACGGGCAGCAGTGTGGGGTAGTGGTTAGGACTCTGGACTCTTGACCGGAGGGTCGTGGGTTCAATCCCAGGTGGGGGGACACTGCTGCTGTACCCTTGAGCAAGGTACTTTACCTAGATTGCTCCAGTAAAAACCCAACTGTATAAATGGGTAATTGTACGTAAAAATAATGTAATAGCTTGTAACAACTGCAAGTCGCCCTGGATAAGGGCATCTGCTAAGAAATAAATAATAATAATAATAGATACAGCCTTATTCATTGTCTTGACAGAAGTAAAGGAAAACTAGAAGTCAAATGTTCTGGCTAGTGCTGCCTTCAGAGCTAGAATATGATCACACTATCCCATTTCACAGTAATCTAGCCCTACAGTCCCCTTCAGTTTTCATCTACTAGATATTTCTTTAGTTTTACCCGTTTTAATAAATAAGACGTACTCGCATAGTGTAAAATACTGCAGAAGCAACACAGTAGAGTTTTATTATACACTGGCAAAAGATCCCAAACCGACAGCTATATTAATATGGGCAACAGAACCTCCATTGAGCTCATTCTACACTTCGGACAGCTGTCTGTCTTGAAGTGAAAGGGACGTGATCATTTATTGCGAAACAAAGTCACTGCACAAGACGCCATTAACCACTGAGCAAGATCTCAGCCCACAGGCTTAGCTGAGTTATCAGAAACTACCGACATTTCAAACTCCAAATCCATTTCTCTTGAGGGTCGATCGCCTGCCTAATACTGCAAATCAATGATCAAATCTTTAAAATGACCACCGCCGGGTTCAAAACCATTCAGTACTGTAGTACGAAGCTTACAAACGCGCCTGTGTAATTACATACCAGCAGTATTTCATGTTAGACTGCGAAATGACACGTTTTTCTTTAAGTCTGTGTTAAACTACAAAGCGGTGCGTAATTCAATATGTTAACATCACATTATTCAGCAGGTTTCATTCGGCTTTATGAAGCAAAATGTGTTCATTCTACAGAGGGATGCAAAACTTGTGCTCGTGTTCAGTGTGAAGGCGAGATTATTTGAAATGTTATGTTTTAGCTTGCAATACTGTTCTTGGCCTAACTTGGGAGTTTTAAGAAGAAAAAAATTGAAGTACACACCTCTGAGATTTACAGATAACCGCGTTGAACCACGGCTGGAGTTCGACCAGGTTTAAAATGCGCTGCAGCAAATCTCGTCTTAAAAAATAAAAAAAATGAACACACCAGCTGATGCACTTTACCGGACCCTGCTTCAGCAGGTGTGGCACACGCTCCAGCTCATGAATAATGTATGATTAAACAGCGAGGGGTGTGGCGAATGGGACTCTCTGTTGCAGGGTGGGTCACGGTGTTGTGTTTCGCGTCAAATACAGAACAGGGTGATACTCGTTTCTGATTGTCAGCGCATGCCCGTTGAAATGTCACTGGCGCTCAAACAAAGCTATGCATTTCGCGTTTTGTAGCGGGTTTAGTTTTGGTGTGCAATTACCCTCTACAACAACAGTAAGGGTTGCTTATAGAAGAGAAAAATAAACAAGCAGTTAAATGAAACAAATGGAAAATGTTTTTAAAAAAACAACAACAAAAAAACACATTTCTAAAATAATTTATTATCAGAAAACAGAAATGCTTAGCATTATCGTATATCGGGCTTATGTATATATATATACACACGCACACACTGTGATGACTATTCAATGTGTCATTGCTATGAGAATATAAAGTAAACACAGCAGCAATTTCTGATGTTAGAAATTTGCATGACAATTTTGCTAACAATTTTTATGACAATTTTTATGTAAACTTTATGTAAACTATAATAGGATCCAAAATGGAAAATTACCTATATGGTAACACTATCCTGGGAGACAGCCAGCATGCTTTTTGGAAAGGGAGATCGTGTCTAACTAACCTGCTTGACTTTTTTGAAGGATGCAACATCGACAATGGATAATTGCAAAGCATACGACATGGTTTACTTAGATTTCCAGAAAGCTTTTGACAAAGTCACGCATAAAAGATTAATTCTCAAACTGAACGCAGTAGGGATTCAAGGTAATGCATGCACATGGATTAGGGAGTGGTTAACAAGTATAAAACAGAAAGTACTGATTAGAGGAGAACCCTCAAAATGGAGTGAGGTAACCAGTGGTGTACCACAGGGATCAGTATTAGGTCCTCTGCTATTCCTAATCTACATTAATGATTTAGATTCTGGTATAGTAAGCAAACTCGTTAAATTTGCAGACGACACAAAAATAGGAGGAGTGGCAAACACTGTTGCAGCAGCAAAGGTCATTTAAAATGATCTAGACAGCATTCAGAACTGGGCAGACACATGGCAAATTACATTTAATACAACACTAAGGACTTCACACCATACCATAACATAGCACTGATCAGACTTCCACTGAAGGTTATACCATACTGAAGAACAAACAGTAGGATATGAGAGACGAGCGTAGAGTATTTACTACACAGTCGTATGGTCTACTTTATCAACAGCCTTGTAAAATAAGTGATGAGACTATTAGGTATTGCATTGGTTACTACAGAGTAGTACTACAAAAAACACAACAGAGCTGTGAACCACACACACACTGCAACGTCCTGTGTTCTGCGTGCTCACAATCCTGTCAGAACACAATGCAGTAATACACTTGCATGGAACCCTTTTCGAATCTAATGCATGTGTTGCTCAAAGCGAGATCAACTGGGATGGAATTCTGTGTGACTGAGGAATGTGATATTAACCACGCTGTCACAATGAGTCTGAATGCTGACAATACTGTCCAAAGTGACTCCCATTACAGTCTGGTCTGGACAATTCAATGTGCCAATAAGAAGGAGGGGGGGGGGGGGGGCAAGCCGACATGCAAAAGACTTCCCCCAAAAACTGGGAAGGGAAATGTGTTTTCATAAAAACGCAAGAAGGTCCTCAGGCTTCAAACAGACAGAACGCAGGTGGGACTTGAGTTTTATGGGTTTGGGCAAAAGCCAGGCATAGTTAAGGGCCATATGCAAGCCAATAGATAGAATGTTTCGCTGTTCTGAACGGAACACGATGACACTTTGAAGCTGGCATCTCATTTACCTACCTAATTCTACAGCTGCAAACCCCATCTGCCAACGGGTATATCGTGTTTTACAAGAGCTTTGAAGCACACACATGACGTACTGTAACAGGAGTCAATTACTTGTGCTCTGGACAGCTCAGTGTATTCGCAATGACATTGGATACTGTCTTTCACCTCCAGGTGGATTGTTGACTGGTCTCTCCAGTCCAGGGCAGGCTTGAGGCATGGAGACTGAACTGCTCCCTCCCTCACCCCCTAAGAGAAAGGGTGCTCCCTCCAGTCCAGGGCAGGCTTGAGGCATGGGGACTGAACTGCTCCCTCCCTCACCCCCTAAGAGAAAGGGTGCTCCCTCCAGTCCAGGGCAGGCTTGAGGCATGGAGACTGAACTGCTCCCTCCCTCCCTCACCCCCCTAAGAGAAAGGGTGCTCCCTCCAGTCCAGGGCAGGCTTGAGGCATGGAGACTGAACTGCTCCCTCCCTCACCCCCTAAGAGAAAGGGTGCTCCCTCCAGTCCAGGGCAGGCTTGAGGCATGGAGACTGAACTGCTCCCTCCCTCAGCCCCTAAGAGAAAGGGTGCTCCCTCCAGTCCAGGGCAGGCTTGAGGCATGTAGACTGAACTGCTCCCTCCCTCAGCCCCTAAGAGAAAGGGTGCTCCCTCCAGTCCAGATGACTGAACTGCTCCCTCCCTCACCCGCTTATACCTTTATTTTATAAGCAACAAACACTTTAAAATTCACAGCCTCCAAAACACTCTGGAATCAGTCTAACTTTGCACAAGAAGAAAGGAAAAAAAAACTACTGGTGCAAACTCAGAACTAAAAACCTATTCAAGCACCTCCCCATGTGTTTGATAGATAAAGATTTTCTGGAAAAAAAGAAAATCCTCAATGATTATCTGCAGTATTAACAGGCTTTCTCGTTTTCATGCTCAAGGGCGCTCTGGGGTTGTCGAGCACACATTGGTTTAATTCGACTCTCTCAGTGCCGTTTCTACAGTAACACGAAAACACAGCGACATTGTGAGACTGCAGTGAAGCTTCTTGTGGAGTTCCAATGAATCTGAGAGGGCTCAGCTGTGGGGCAGGGTGAGGAGAGACTCACTCAGACAGCTAGTACTGAGACACGTTTCACTGACCTCCTAGAATATGGAGATTTACAGATCAGCCCTGACTTACATTTTGCAAGGGCTTGTTGTAAAACACATGCCGATCTGTTTTTAACATGGTTCTTTCATCATTGTGAAGGGAACACTGACCAGGCCTGATAATGAGCAGAGGACCCTCATTCTCAAAAAAAATGAGAACTGTTTTAAGAATCATTTTTATGAATTAAAGTCTGCCTGTTTCGTAAGCCTGTTTTTCTCAGCTGTTAGAAGTTCATTTTTACTTTCCAAAACACTTTTTCTGCTTTTTTTTTTTTTTAAAAAAAACATGCTTTCCCAAAACCTTCCTTACAACAGTCTTTAAATGTGGACGTGCTTAAATGGTCACAGTAGATTCCCTGTGTTATGCAAATTCCTGAAGATCGCAGGACAGCTGCACGGTTTGTGCATCATGGGATTCGCTCATCTGCATATCTTAGACCCAGCTTACCGACTGCTTTGCTTGTTGATGTCAGTCAACAGACTCTTTGCCAAGCTTTTGGAAGTTTGTTATTGATTTTTGCTGTGGTTGTCGCTAGGAGATGTTTCTCTGTTTACTGTTTAAGGAGGCTCGCTGTGTGAGTGTCTCTAACTATCTGGGACACTCTTGCAAGGCTGCAACACAAGAAGCAATGTTTTAACTGAATCAACACAGAACGACTGCAGAAAACCTCTATTACGATATAGCCTTGGCAGTCACCAAACTACCCTAAAGCCCTTCGGAGTGCCACGTCTTCAGTTCGAATTAGAGGTCAATTATTTGTGATCGTGCTTTTCGATCTGGATGAAAAGGCTTGGAATGCACAGTGGTAAGGGGAGCAGTGCCGATGGTATCACAGCTAACGAGATAGCCGCTTTCCGTGCCGTAGCAAGAGGACCTTTAAGCAAATGAATAAGTAAAGAGCGCCTACTGTACTAGGGTGAGCTGAACCGTGGTATCTCCTCACTGAACTCGGGCTGGTGTAACTGTGACAGCATTGTGAAGAGTGAAGCCGCGATGCACTGACTGCTGTGGTCATGGATCGTCTTGTCCACTGCTGATAAGCCAAGCCACAGCGGGTGGCTCCTTTTTCACAGCACAACCACATCTATCACGGAGTGAAACTGAGCTTTTAAATCCATGATCTACCCTTGGAACAATGCTAGTTTATGTACTGCCTCCCTCCCTTGTAATCCCTGAGAACATCAAGCCACACTGCTTCCCTCCCTCCCAGTCCGTCCTCAGCTCCACTAGAGCCGCACTGCTTCCCTCCCTCCCAGTCCCTCCTCAGCTCCACTAGAGCCGCACTGCTTCCCTCCCTCCCAGTCCCTCCTCAGCTCCACGAGAGCCACACTGCTTCCCTCCCTCCCAGTCTCTCCTCAGCTCCACTAGAGACACACTGCTTCCCTCCCTCCCAGTCCCTCCTCAGCTCCACTAGAGACACACTGCTTCCCTCCCTCCCAGTCTCTCAGCTCTAATCACTCAGTCACATTGCTTCCCTTCAGTTTTAAGTCATGCCACAATTCCTCCCAGTCCCTCAGCTCCAGACCTTAAGCCTCCCAATTGATCAGCTCTAACCATGCAAGGGCAATGAACAATCATCATTATGATCTTCATGCAGCATTTTGCAAAACCATTTAAAAAAACACAGTAATAAAAATGCAGTTAATTAGTCCATTGGCCCAAGCAACAGCAGATTGTCATCTTGTATGCGTTTGTGTGACTCGTGCATTCTGGCATCTTCTCAATCAAAGGCTCTAGGGCAGTGGTTTCTTCCATGTAAAGAGTTAAGGGGCAGTCTGGTAGGGGGGCTGAAATCTCACGGTAACTCATTCTTGTTGTTCAGGTTCACTTTGCATTCTGTTTTCTGTATGTCGTCACATCCTGGGGACTTCTTAAAATGTTAAAATCCCCCCTGTGGCATCCGTAGAGCTCAAACATGACTTCTCCCCGAGTACAGCAGCTACACCAGAGTGTAACCACTAACCTGCCCCCCCTGCAACTCCCCTAGCGGGTGTAACAAACACCACTGGTATTCTATGTAGCAGTTTCTACTGATGTATTTCTAGAGTGTTGCAGGGGGGGCGGGTTAATTGTAACACTCTGGTGTACCTGCTGTCCTTAGACGTGATTGGGAGCGCGACTGAAGCCACGGGGGAGGTTTAAACAGTTAAAAGGTTACCAGGGTGTTCTGAGTGCAACAGAAAATGAAACAAGACTGTCTAAACAAGACAGAGAGAACTGGGATATTTTAGACTCATAGCCTGCATTGCCCTGTAGTTAAAGCTTTTATAATTATCGTGTCTCAAAATATACCGCCTGTTTCATGGCCAAACGGGAAGACAGCTGCTGTGTGACCTACTGTAAGTACAGACAGAGGAAGACGAGGGCTGCAGCGGTTTGTGACGTATGGAAGGCGTCAGCCAAGACGCACTACAGAACACAGCCGTGCACCTAGGATTCCCCCGGATAAAACCCCACAACGATGAACTATCTGGTTCTTATTGACCTAAATTGTAATGTGAAAACGTACGCTATTAGAAACCAGGTGAAACGCGGTACGTGATAGAAACGTCACAATGAGCGAGCACTGCAATAGAAGTCAGATCCGAGACTCGCATTATTTCAGTGCTGAAACGCGTTCATTGACTCACAGATAGATATCCCACGCTTGCCTATGCAACACCAAATACAGAACATGTTTCTATATATCTGTGGGATCAGGAATTGGAATTAATCTGCAAATAAATGCTAAGAAAACAAAAACACAATTCAATATTTAAACAAATGACCGTTTCCTCATATGCGCCTGCATTATCATTCAGCAACGTGCTTTTCCTTATCCGCCGATAAGGGGTCGTTTTATTTGTGTTTGTTTTTAATTAAAACGAAAACTAAACAACAGAAGAAGCATAATTTGTTTATTCAGGCTGTTTCGTCTATTAGATTGTAATTCCCATAACAGCTGTTCTAATTCATTATGACAAGCTGAGCGCTAAACTACGCGCTGAAAAAATACCACTCTAAATTAAAACAAACCGTAAAGCAGAAACATTCATTCAAGACTGCAGCCGTGAAATCTGCCGCACATCACTGCCTGCATGTGTACAATACAGAGCGGGACACACAGAAGGAACCAGGCTCATCGAACAGTGTTTTAAAATTCATTTTAATGCTCTTATTTTGAGAACTATTAAAAAAGGTAATATTGCCTATACAAAAAGAGAACATCGACAGTTAAAGGGTTAACGCGCGGTGTTAGCGACTGCCTGTACTGTATAATTTTATATAACAATGTATAACAGGATTATATCGCAGCAGTTAAGAATCACTATAGGGTTATGATGCGGATCACGGGTGCATTGGAAAAAGTGGCAATGCGTTGGGCTTGTAAACGAGTCTCTGTGATGATACGTGTGTTGCTATTTCAAAACTGGTTTAAAAAGACAGACGTCTTTAAAATAAGGTCAGTTTCCCTACAGAACGTGCTTAGTTTGATTGCAAAACTTCTACAGAAACACAATGCGCCGTGTTCCAACAGCGCCCCTGGTTAGGAACCCGTTTTGGGGTCATGTTTAGTCCCTCGCATAGAAAGCCGGTTTTGATTGGTCAGAAATGATGAGACCCACCAGGACGGAATAACTGTCCCAGCAAAAGCCACAAGGGAACGCGTCGATTGCGCTCCAAGCCCCTTAATACCAGAGCCATGTGCGTGCGTGGTGATTCACATGGACGTGTCCAGCCACAACACGTCACAATGGCGACTTTTTGATTGTTACTGTATTTGCTTAACTGGTGTCTCAATGTCGAAAACAATATGCATTTCTTGTTATTATTTTGTGGTTGTAGTTTGAGTTTTGTTTTTTTCTATAAGGCTTCTGCACACAAGTGGAAACAGATGCCGCAATATCAATGCATCTGAAATACTTTGAAACCCGCAAGCTGGAATGATGGATAAACCGCCGTTCTGTATTCAATAAGTCGAGTAAGAGCGAATAACTACGAAGTGAAATAGCGGAAAGGGTTAACTAAATGATAAACAAAAACATGCATTGCGTTTCAATGCGCACGTGCAGCCTATAGCTTCATACCATAGCCTCCTCTTTGAATACATCGAATTGAAGAATGAAATGCAACTAAGGCGTAAGGCTGACGAATCGTATCGAAATTGCGGCACTTAAATTTCTACGGCGCTTGCACCCAAGGCATTACATCCTAATAACCCACTAATAGCACTAATTTACACTGACACACAGAGTGGCGTTGCCAGGGGTTATTGACAATGAAACAGCGCGGGGCGTGTAACGTACAGTTTTTACCATCCTCTGCGTGCGTTGCTGCGCAAGCTTCCTCTTAATTGTGACTTATGCCAAGGGCCAAATTAATGCGAGGGTGCTGCGCGAAAGCCAGCCATGTACAAATGAAACCACAGTATATCCACGCAATAAAAAATAAAAAAACACGTCTGGAATTATTATTATTATTATTATTATTATTATTATTATTATTATTATTATTATTATTATTATTATTATTATTTATTTCTTAGCAGACGCACTTATCCAGGGCGACTTACAATCGTAAGCAAATACATTTCAAGTGTTACAATACAAGTAATACAATAAGAGCAGGAAATACAATCCTGATGAATAATAACACCCCTCTAAGGGGGCTGTGTTAAGACACCGCTGCTGCTCTAGTACCATAGAAAACCGTTTATTTTTCGTGCTTAACACATTTTGTTTCTTTGTCAAACAAAGCGTTCATTTCATTTGCAGTGTGTAGGCCTACGTTATAAGAACATAAGAAAGTTTCCAAACGAGAGGAGGCCCCATTCAGCCCATCTTGCTCGTTTGGTTGTTAGTAGCTTATTGATCCCAGAATCTCATCAAGCAGCTTCTTGAAGGATCCCAGGATGTCAGCTTCAACAACATTACTGGGGAGTTGGTTCCAGACCCTCACAATTCTCTGTGTAAAAAAGTGCCTCCTGTTTTCTGTTCTGAATGCCCCTTTATCTAATCTCCATTTGTGACCCCTGGTCCTTGTTTATTTTTTCAGGTCGAAAAAGTCCCCTGGATTTTGAATGCTTGAATCAGATCACCGCGTAGATCTGTCAGTTATTGTTGATGTGAATAATAATAATAATAATAATAATAATAATAATAATAATAATAATAATAATAATATAGACTATGAATTTGTGTAGCCAGCCCCTTGTATAGCGCGTGTGCGTGTGGGTGACAATGTGTGTGAATACTACAGGCCTGTAGAGTGGGTGAAACAGAGTCTTTGTCTGATTTGTCAAGTCCTACACTGCTTCACTCTGTGTATCGCATTAAACGACACGTCTCTTTTCACACAGAACGCTGTAAATGAAGTAGAAATGCCCTCATATGTTTTCATTTACAAATCCACGTGCCTCTCTCTCTCTCTCTCTCTCTCTCTCTCTCTCTCTCTCTCTCTCTCTCTCTCTCTCTCTCTCTCTCTCTCTCTCTCTCTCTCTCTCTCTCTCTCTCTCTCTCTCTCTCTCTCTCTCTCTCTTAGCATGGTTTCCAGTCAGGCTTTTTATCCGTTTTAATAATTCATCGCGCGATGTTCGCATCTGTATCCAGTCCCTACCTGGGACTGCAATTCCTGAACGCACTTAAATTAACAACACATATATGATAAGCGTGGGGACGGTGCATTCCTGTGGATGAAGGGTAATGGGTATCTCAATTTCAGGCCTTCAGAGGCACAGATAGGAAACTTAATATGGTACAATTCTGCACACGGTAACTCTGTGTGTGTGTGTGTGTGTGTGTGTGTGTGTAAATGGACGGATTAATAAAGTGTTAGGTCTACTGTACGTCTAGAAATGATGCCAATTCATGTTAATTAATTGAAAGAAATGTTCTGAGCACACACACACGCCACACACACAATTTAAACTCTTAATATTTTTCTGGAACAGTTATGGGAAGATTTTTTTTTTTAACACTGCTTATTAATCCCAGGAAGCCCCAACAGATGTATATATTTTTATTTTTTTTATTTATTTTATTTTTTTAAATTCATATGCTGAACTTTATGTGATTTGGCTTTGGAATGTTCAATACCGCGCGAGGCGCGCAGTAAACATTATATTTAGAAGGAAGAAAAAAAATCTGGAACGTTGTACAGTTTGTTGCTAAACAGTCAGATTAAGTGCATGTGTAACCTTTAATTAAAAAAGGGCTTACCGCCACCAAAATGATATCTTACAATTCTAAACATAAAGGCCGACAAATTAACTACAGGTCATTGCAGGTGCAGTTTCTGCAAAGTGCCTGCTTTTAAACCAAAATAGTTCAAACTAAATTGAACTACGTGTAAGTTTATCCTTACAGCACACGCATTTGTAGTCTTTATTTTTTAGAAATGCACCATCGCTTTTCTGTACTGCACAGAACTACCCTTTATTCCACACCTCGGGAGTTGTAACGTCTGCCCCTTTTCACTGCCACAGAGAAAGCTGCATTTATGCACGACTGAAAATATAATAGGCCAACAGAATATAGTTAAAATATTTAAGAACGTATTAAAAATATATATCTTAATCCCTAATATTTTAACATAAAACTGGGGTAGATGTGTGCTTTCCAAATGTTCTCATGCGAAAGGAAAAATGCACGGTTTGGGTTTTTAAAAGATTCGAGGTCGGCTACATGTTAATTACCAATCCAATTGTTTCTAACAATTACAAGAATACATCCAATTCTCCAAACTGCATTGCAGGTGACGCATTGTCGCAGAGCGCGTGTCTGCCTAATCTGTGCTACCTAGGCCTGTATTTAACACGACCTGTACGTTCAGTGGACTCTTAACTTCTACAATCCTATACTAACACTGTTTAGAAATACAGCGATAGCACCCTACCGATACCCTTCATTTAAACACAATTTTAAAAAAAAACTGTTTACCATGCGCAACAATTAAAATAAATACTGAAGCAAGCCCATGCGTTTTACTTCACACATACATACACACACACAAAGAATGTTTAAAATGACGTGCACGTTGAAATAGAAGATGAGTTTATTAATTATTTGGTGAAAAATATTCTCTCTAGTTTTTACAATAGCTTTATTTTTCTATACGAGTGTAGACGGGCGGCGTTTCTGATTAACAGTAATACATTTATAAATAAATAGCCCATTCAGTAAATCCACACAGATGTTTCTCAGTGTAATTCTTGTATGTCCGATGAGTCGAGGTGTTGTTCAACCGATATGAAGTGCGGAGTGTCAATGCATTTGAATCTAGAAGGCCGCAGAACGCAAACACTTCGCACACCTCCTGACCAAGCAGTTATAACGACAATACAATCCCTGTGTCTGGATTGCTTTTAACAACACACCGATTAGATGTAATCCTTTTACTGTGTAAAATAAATGAGAACTTCATTTGCCTGGAATGACACAATACCATTGCAACCTGTTATTATCCATACTCTTTCTACTCTATACAGAAAGATAAATATATACACATACATACATATATACACATACCTACACACACAATCACACACACACGCGCGCAATTATACACGTCAATGCCTTCAGAGGTCGACAGTAATGGTTGTGTCATTGCATATAGTATACCAATGGCAAATTCTCAATGGAAAAGGGTGCACCCAGAGGCATACTCTTAATTCACGAGTGCGTATTTACAACGAGATAAAAACAATATATACACATGCGTGCCATCATTCCAGTGCATCGCATTGATTTAATTTGCTTTGCGATGTTTTTTTTGTTTTTTTTTTGGCAGGACATTTAGTGAATATCACATCACATCAATGCACGTGTATAAACCACATTATAGATGCGTCCCAGCCAGCTTACATTCTATTAAAAAAACGTGTTTTAATAACGTAATAACGTGTAAGTGACAGTCGCTTTGCAAACGCAGCCGTCCTGCTCGGCCAATGCAGTTACATGTCTTTAAAAGAGTTTCACCCAGAAAACAATACTTTCTATCTATCTATCTATCTATCTATCTATCTATCTATCTATCTATATATATATATATATATATATATATATATATATATATACATATACATATATATATACATATATATATATATATACATATACATACATATATATGCATACATATAGATAGATAGATAGATAGATAGATAGATAGATAGATAGATATCCATATCCCATTTCACTTAAGCCACATTCACCCAAAAATTATTAGAATCAATAAATATTTTTAAAAAAGTGAAGGAATTTTTTTTTACGTTTTCAAGAAATGTATGGAAGCCGCCTACCTGCACAAGGCCGCCTTGAACAAAACTTAGAATCATGATTTTAAAACAGCGTCCTTTCACAAACCGCCTTCCCTTATTCTCTCTACCACACACCCAAGCACGCTAATGATCTGCACGGCAGTTATCTTAATCAGCATAGTCTGCCTCAAAAAAAAAAAAAAAAAAAAACGCCTTATTTACAGAACTGCAAATGGGACGAGACAGTGGAGGTCAACTTAAACACGACTGAGTCTCTCCAAGTAAGCTGCGTGCAGTCAACGAGAGAGAGACGCGCTCGGCACAGACAGAAATTCAATTCCAATGCAATTTCCAAACCTAAGGCACTCCCTAGAACGTATTTTGGTTTGCATCCACTGTTTAGGGCGTGGAAAAACAACTACAAGAATAATAATAATAATAATAATAATAATAATAATAATAATAATAATAATAATAATAATAATAATAATAATAACCGTATGTGTATATTTAGGTTACAATCTCCCCCATTTTAATGCAAAGCCTCCAGCAGAAACGCCATTTTCAGTTTCAAACCATGTGCAATCGAACGCACAAGAAAGAACTCCATTGGAAAGATGCCATTAAACAAAAAGCCCACTCGGTATCCAAAAAAAATGAACGGAGAAAGAAGAGAAAAAGGAGCAACAACTAATCGAAACAGACACGACATCCGCGCATTGCGACAGGCAAAAGCAGGCAAGCGAAAATACAGAAAGAGGCTCCGGATTACCTGTGTCAAGCAGTACGGGGAGTACATGGTTATTTTTGGTGGAAAAAATGAGAGATCTTATTTAAGTTGGAAGTAAGTTTGCTGTGAGGCTTCATTGCAATCGCTCGCCTTCTCCTGCTCCATGCGGATTGCTTAGCTCCGCCTCTGAACCAGAAAGTGAAAGTTAGACAAAGTTTTGGGAAAAAAATTGCTCAAGAAGCACAGCCCTTTTTTTAAAAAAAACAGAGTTTGCGGTGAGAATGTAAAAAATAAATCGCTAGCTACTTGTGTTAACTTTTCGGCGCTCTGCAGAAAGTTTAATCGGCGATATATATATATATAATAATCAGATGAAAGCGCAGTGTTTATTTGGTTGTTTTTCTGAGGCATGTACGACGGGTCGTGGTCAAAACAGGCTCTTTTTTTTGTATTTTTTGTTACACGATGAGGGTTTAAAGCTGCAATAGCGATTGTTGTACTGCCTGAAGTCTGACAGGCGTTGCATATATAACTCTGCTATAATTAATGGCGCACAAACAGATTCTTCTGGTTTAGTTCAAGGACTTCTCTCCTCCCAGCTCTGATGAGTCAAACGAGGCTGTGGTCAGCGGTTTAAAATGGTGTTCGCCTGAAGCTGTTTTTATTCTGGCTACAACCGACATTAAAATATACAGACTAATAAAACCCAGAGTCATACTACTAAACAGGCATTTGTATTTGAGTTAGTATTGATAACCCTTCTGCATTAGTACTGTGTGGAGTTTTCCTTATCATTTTTAGTAAAATCAGAAAATCTATCAGGGAATGGAAGGTTACAGTCGCCTGCCCGTGTGGCACGGTGTGCCATTGCGTTTAAAAAGTCGTTAACGCGAATTAAACGTGTTCTGTATTTTCAGTTAGGTCAGTAAAACAGCCCTGTGTTGGCGCGGGTCCAAAAATAGCACCACTGGGAAAATGAGGCAATACTCTATATCAAATGGGATCGTTTAAGTTTGGCTTATAATATTCAGTGTGCAGGGCATACAGTAAATTGCTATGCTGGTAAAGAAGCGCACAATGTAATGATGGAAATCAAATATACATTAGCAGATTGTTAGTCAATGATAAAAACAAAAATACTTCGGATTGCAAAAGATGTGTTGAAGAGTGAAAGGATGTCGACCCTTTCTGGGTATAGTAAACCTTTTTGAGGACTCCGTGAATCTAGGGGTCTTTTATTTTGGGCCATGTAACCCGAAAAAGGATATTCTACACCCTAAAACATAGAAGCAAAATAGACACGTTTTAAAATAGTAGGCATTCCAGGTTTCCCAGGATGCTTAGAACACATTAGTGAGATCTGGCTGTGTGGTCCAGTGGTTAAATAAAAGGGCTTATAACCAGGAGGTCCCCGGTTCAAATCCTACCTCAGCCACTGACTCATTGTGTGACCCTGAGCAAGTCACTTAACCTCCTTGTGCTCAGTCTTTCGGGTGAGACGTAGTTGTAAGTGACTCTGCAGCTGATGCATAGTTCACACACCCTAGTCTCTGTAAGTCGCCTTGGATAAAGGCGTCTGCTAAATAAACAAATAATAATATAGCGTCGTATTATTTTGTGTATAGGGAGGTTCTTATAGCCAGCCGAGAAAAATCCTTTACAGAAATCACGCGTGTGCTGGGACAATACTATTAACATACACCGCGCATTTCTTCAACTCCAGCATTACTGTGCCACGTGTTGGTTAAGTCATGTCAATCATGTTGTTGTATGAAGAAATATTATTTAAAAAATATATGCAAACTTTCTCCCACACACCCAGTATAGGCAAAAGTGGCAAGCTGAGTAACTTACTGCACATGTCCTTTGGGTAGGCTTGTGTAACACAACACGTATTAAATTAATAATAGGTTAAGACGCTTGGATGCAAAGCTGTAATGACGGTGGATCTCCTCCGGTGAAAAGGCGCGCCGTATGAACTCCATTATATATTCAGTAGTGGCAATGGAATGTTGATGTAGATATATAACACGTGTATATAATTGAATTAAATAAATACATACAGAACTCCCTGTTGGCACAATAAGTATTAGCCCAAAACGGTTTGGATTTGAAATGTCTGTTATTATTATTGTTGTAGTTAAGCTGTAGTGATAAAGGCAAACACTAGGAAGACGCTCGGGCCGACTGGCGATAGAGCTTTCTTTGCTATCATATCTGAATCATTGCTAGGGTGCAGTTTTTCATTCACTTTTTTTAAAAGGTGTAGTACACGCAACATAATCCTGCGCGTAATTAAAAAGGCTGTTATTTTATAATCATCATATCTGTGAGGCTGATACGGGGGAAATGGCTATTTTAAAAAAAAGAAAATGCATTTTGAAAAATGTCACCCCTTCTATTTAAAATCTAAGCTGTAATGTTTAACCTCCCTCTGCTGCAAGTAGCCTTAGGAGAATTTGAGGTCACAGGGTCACGTGTTTGTGCTGGTGTAGCCTAGCGGTGAGTGTGAGGGACCGGACCCAGGATGCCGTTAGAATCCCGTACACATGTGACTCATTGTGTGTGAGTGTAGCTTAGCGGTTAGTGCTCAGGGACTGGGTGCTGGGAAATTGTCACATCTTATGTCAGGCCGTATTCACAAAGCAGCTGCTAAGTTTGCAGCGTTTTTGTTCGGCCCTATATATTGATAATCATACTTGCATAAATCAAACGTGAATGTCAGCGCTCCTGATTCGAGTTAATTTATTTTAAGCTTTGTAAAAATATATATTATTAATTTGAGGCCCAAAGCTTTTTTTCCTGGTTATAAATGATTACGTGGAATGGCTTCTTGACTATTATTATAATTATTATTATTATTATTATTATTATTATTATTATTATTATTATTATTATTATTATTATTATTATTATTATTATTATTATTAATTTCTTAGCAGACACTTTCTGCTAATAAATAAATAATAATAAACGAAAGCAGACGCTTTCTTTCGCTTCAGTGTCCCGATCTTATCAAAAGCATTTCCAGAGACGCCAAACTTAGCATTGGATCCAAGCCTGCAGATTCCGTCACTTGCGCTCACAATACCGCATTCCCACGCCGCAGCTCCAGAGAACCGGGAGAGGCGGGACAGAAACATAGAAACACCGGCCCTAAGGACCCGATTCAACCTGATGCACGGTGACCTCATCCAGCGATTATTATCATCTCTTGAAGCTCTCAATCCTGACCTCCAACATGCAGATCGAGCGGGATGAGGCACAGAGCGCACATTGGTAATACGGTGTATATCAAAACAGTGCTACCATAGCTGTTCCAGACAGATAGGCTACTGGATGTATCTATGCATGTGTATACAGGCAGCAGTGTGGAGTAGTGGTTAGGGCTCTGGACTCTTGACTGGAGGGTTGTGGGTTCAATCCCAGGTGGGGCACTGCTGCTGTACCCTTGAGCAAGGTACTTTACCTAGATTGCTCCAGTAAAAAACCCAACTGTATAAATGGGTAATTGTACATACAAAATAATATGATATAAGTATAATGTGATATCTTGTAACAATTGTAAGTCGCCCTGGATAAGGGCGTCTGCTAAGAAATAAATAATAATATATAGGAGGTATAACTGAACAAAAATAACGTATTCTTCTTCAAAGGATAGCGCCTCCCATATACACTAAACTACAATGCACTAGAATACTAAACCCTGGCATGGAAACTCTCATCCCGGTTGGCTAATGCAGGCCCACATGACCGAAAAATCACTCGTGGCCTCCGATTACCTTGAGATGAAAAAGTGACTCCCTGATCCCAAATCTCAGGACAGTATAGCTTTCCACTATAACCCTAAACTCATGTCACTGTGAATACTATTTCAACACCATCTCACTATACTTTACTAGCACTATGCTGGGTTAGAGTTAAGAGAGAGAGAGGGAGAAAGAGCACATTCAACCATGAAGCATCTGATTCAAGCATTCAAAATCCTAAAAGGTATAGACAATGTCGACCCAGGGGACTTTTTCGACCTGAAAAAAGAAACAAGTACCAGGGGTCACAAATGGAGATTAGATAAAGGGGCATTCAGAACAGAAAATAGGAGGCACTTTTTTACACAGAGAATTGTGAGGATCTGGAACCAACTCCCCAGTAATGTTGTTGAAGCTGACACCCTGGGATCCTACAAGAAGCTGCTTGATGAGATTCTGGGATCAATAAGCTACTAACAACCAAACAAGCGAGATGGGCTGAATGGCCTCCTCTCGTTTGTAAACTTTCTTATGTTCTTCTTGTGTTCTAACAATTTATAACATATCCCAAACTTTTTTCATAAATTGTTTCTTGAAAGTTACTGTGCCATTGTAAGTTTTGCAGGGTTCCGTTGGATGATAATGAAACCGCCGTCTACAAACAGCTAACTCTTAGAAAGAAATAAAAAAAACAGCAAGAAATGATTTTGGGAGTGGTGTTCTTGGCTATGGCGTTATCAGATGAAGTGTTCATTACTGACGGACCGTTTTGTTACAGCTGTAATCATACCCACATGTTCTGTTCAAAGCAGCTATTATTCACATGCATGTCTCATTCCAGAACTATTTTGTGTCCTGCAGATAGTTACCTAGAGCTTTCAGTGTGGTATCACAATAGTCCATTACGATACAGAACCCCATGCTACTGGTCCACTGGAACGCTTATGATTTGTATCACCCTTATTGGAAGACTTCATGAGAAAACCATAGAATTTGATATTGTCTGGAATCCCTATTTCAGCTTTCTAGGTTAGCGAGTTTTGATGCCTTGATCAATCAATTAATAACACCCTCAACACTAGCATTGTTTCATCTCTGGCTTGCAACTTGTTAAATATATTGTTTCGTTTCTGAATCGGTCTGCCTGCCTCTCTCTGATTGGGAGGGTGTGAGTGTTTGATTGGGAGGGTGTGAGGGTGTGATTGGGAGGGTGTGAGGGTGTGATTGGGAGGGTGTGTTTGGGAGGGTGGAGGGTGTGATTGGGAGGGTGTGAGGGTGTGATTGGGAGTGTGTGTTTGGGAGGGTGGAGGGTGTGATTGGGAGGGTGTGTTTGGAAGGGTGGAGGGTGTGATTGGGAGGGTGTGAGGGTGTGATAGGGAGTGTGTGTTTGGGAGGGTGGAGGTTGTGATTGGGAGGGTGTGAGTGTGTGATTGGGAGGGTGTGAGTGTGTGATTGGGACGGTGGGAGGGTGGAGCGTGTGATTGGGAGGGTGGAGTGTGTGACTAGGAGGGTGGAGCGTGTGATTGGCAGGGTGGGGTACATGTTGGGGCATGAGTGCCTTTCTCATCTTTTGTTGATTTGTTTGTTAATATATAATGTAATCAAATACAGTGTTAAATAGAAGAATAATAATACTAATAATACAATAATTCTAATAAATGAGAAGAAGCAGAAGAACAGCTTGCATACAGACTGTACTTCAATAGCAGTGGATCCCACTGCAGGACTCGGATTGGCTCCCTGAGGGTAGGGACTGGACTGGCGTATTCTACAGCAGGAGACAGGAGGGGAGGAGAGACCGACTACAGCTTGTGCATTCATCACATACCAGTGTGGTGTGGTCTGACAGGCAATGCTGTGTGCATTCCTCCCACACGCACACACACACACACGCATGCACACACACACACATTTGTTTAGTGTTGAGGACTATGCACGGACTCCCTGTAGTGTAGATTTTCTATTCTAAACTCTATAGGGGCTCGGATCACAGCAATGAAAGACTAAAGTATATACTTCTTCATTGATAGTTACAGTCTGTATCACACACACACACACACACACACACACACTCAAGCACACACGCAAGCATGCACGCACGCACGCACAGACGCACGCACACAGACACGCACACAGACACACACCCACGCACACAGAGACACGCACGCACGTACACAGACACACGCACAGACATGCACGCATGCACACACAGACGCACGCACACAGACACACACCCACGCACACAGAGACACGCACGCACGTACACAGACACACGCACAGACATGCACGCACGCACGTACACAGACACACGCACAGACATGCACGCATGCACACACAGACACACGCACAGACCACCCCAGTTCAGTGGCGATATAACTTCGCGACGACATTAGCCACAAGTTATTAAGAGTATCAATCTGAGCTACTCAACCCCTCTGCCTTCCACACTGCAGCCCAGCACTCTAATCACTGAGCTCCTCAAACCCACTGCCTTCCACACTGCAGCCCAGCGCTTTCTTTATCTAACCACTGAGCTCCTCAAACCCACTGCCTTCCACACTGCAGCCCAGCGCTTTCTTTATCTAACCACTGAGCTCCTCAAACCCACTGCCTTCCACACTGCAGCCCAGCACTCTAACCACTGAGCTCCTCAAACCCACTGCCTTCCACACTGCAGCCCAGCACTCTAATCACTGAGCTCCTCAAACCCGCTGCCTTCCACACTGCAGCTGAAACCCATCGCTGTGGCAGAAAGAGGCTATTCATGTCTTTGCGGTGAGGGTTTTTATTTTCTTTTTATACTCATATAAAAAGGGCTTGCTTTAATTTTAGTAAACAGTTTCATTGCTGAATAACGCATGGCGGTCATATAAAGCCCCAAATTAGTCCTGGAAAGCGAAGCTGAGAAATTAAAAGCTACAGTGTGTGGAAAACAGCTGCTGAGAGGCAGGCGGCAGCCAGGAGCTGCAGCAGGGGGCTTGTGTTGTATCACATGACACTGGCCTGCCCCTCCCTCTCCCTCTCCCCCTCCCTCTCCATCTCCCTCTATCTCTCACCTCTCCCTCTCCCCCTCCCTCTCTCCATCTCCCTCTCCCTCTATCTTTCCCTCTCCCTCTGTCTCTCCCTCTCCCTCTCCCTCTCCCCCTCCCTCTCCCTCTCCCTCTCCCTCTGTCTCTCCCTCTCACTCTCTCTCTCTCCCTCTCTCCCTCTCTCCCTCCCTCTCCCTCTGTCTCTCCCTCTCCATCTCTCTCTCCCTCTCTCCCTCTCTCCCTCCCTCCCTCTCCCTCTCCCTCTATCTCTCCCTCTCCCTCTCCCCCTCCCTCTCTCCATCTCCCTCTCCCTCTATCTTTCCCTCTCCCTCTATCTCTCCCTCTCCCTCTCCCTCTCTCTCTCCCTCTCTCTCCCTCTCCCTCTGTCTCTCCCTCTCCATCTCTCTCCCTCTCTCCCTCCCTCTCTCCCTCTCCCCCTCTATCTCCCTCTTTCCCTCTCCCTCTCCTCATCTCCCTCTCCCCTTCCCCCTCTCTCTCCCTCCCCCCCCTCTCTCCCTCTCCCCCTTCTCTCTCCCCCTCTCCCTCCTCCTCTCCCTCTCCTCTCTCTCCCTCTCCCTCCCTCCGTCCCCCCTCTCCCTCTTTCTCTCTCCCCCTCCCTCTCTCCCTCTCTCCCTCTCTCTCCCTCTCCCTCTCCCTTTCTGTCTAAGGTTCCCAATAACACTGTATGGCTTTTCCCAGGTTGCAATCACAGACTGCATCATGAGCTGGCAGCACAGTACCAGATAACATGTTTTTAATTGAAAATACGTGTTTATTATAACACGTGTCTCTTTCAAAACTGCACTGAATGTAAAAGCACAAAACAGAAGATATGTGTACTATATTAGCGTCAGAATAGAATAGTGTTAATTACAATGACTTTAAACATTCCACCTCTAACAACATCTACTGTACTTAATGAAAGTGTTTTATTACACTTGCATGTACAAAGCTGGGGTCATGAACTCGTACACAAACAGTAACAGCTCTGCTCTGTTTAGTTTTTCTTCTCTTGTATGCAAACATTATGCCTCGAGTCAATGTGACCCGTGCTGTTTACTCATGCAGTTCTGTATGTGTGCACAAAGGAAAATGCTTTCACCTGGTTGTTTCTGTTCTGTCTGGAAATGGCTGCTGTTGACAGCAGACACGTCTCTAAACAGTCTAGTAGTCAGTAGAGACTCGTTTGCTCTACAAGTTACAGCAGCTTTCTGATAAAGAACTTCAGAAAACAGTGGAAGTTGTTATCACAGCCGAGCTGGACAGAGAGAGTGGGGTGGAACAGGAAGTCTCAGGAATTAAAGATAATTGTGGATCTTCCCCTCTTTCTCTCAGTGTCTAGACAGATGTCCAGGTCTCATGTTATTAAAGGAACGTCCTTCAAATGTCATTTTAATGGCTTTTTTACACTGAGCTCCTCAAACCCACTGCCTTCCACACTGCAGCCCAGCACTCTAACCACTGAGCTACTCAAACCCACTGCCTCCACACTGCAGCCCAGCGCTTTCTTTATCTAACCACTGAGCTCCTCAAACCCACTGCCTTCCACGCTGCAGCCCAGCGCTTTCTTTATCTAACCACTGAGCTCCTCAAACCCACTGCCTTCCACACTGCAGCCCAGCGCTTTCTTTATCTAACCACTGAGCTACTCAAACCCACTGCTTTCCACACTGCAGCCCAGCACTGGGATTAGGGTTAGGGTTAGGGTTAGGGTTAGGGTTTAGGGTTAGGGTTAGGGTTAGGGTTAGGGTTAGGGTTAGCTGTCAGAATGCCTGTGAATGTCATCGGGCCAATAGCCTGGAGGGGGTGTGGCTAACAAAATAATTCCATTTCTCTTCTGCGCTTCCATCTCCTGCACAGGTCACACGAGTGCAGAAAGAGACACATGTATTTTATTGTTTTAAAATATCTGGTGCTACACTGCACTATTATTATTATTATTATTATTATTATTATTATTATTATTATTATTATTATTATTATTATTAATTAGTCGTTTAGCAGACGCTTTTATCCAATGCGACTTAGAGAGACTAGGGGGTGAACTATGCATCAACAACTGCTGCTGCAGAGTCACTTCCAATAGGACCTCGTTTGTTTTACGTCTCATCCGAAGGACAAGGAGCTGAAGTGACTTGCTCAGGGTCCCACACAGAGAGTCCGTGGCTGAGCCGGGTATCAAGCCCCTTCCTTTAACCAACGGACCACCGAACCTCTCTCCCATGACATGGGCTTCACTTCCTAGGTCATTTCACCTCTGAATATCTTTGGGTTCATATTACTGGCTGGAAAGCAAGTTCTCAAACTGTAGCACACGATCATTGTTATTTTAAAGCAGGTTATCTGGTCCTACACTGGGGTAAATAAATCAATGTAAAGAAATCCAGGGACTTCTTTAATGTCAGTAACCAATCAGCTGCTTCCCCTATTGACTGACAGGCTTTGCAGCCAGTAAGATGCTTTGACCCTGAAAACACTGCTGAGGTGAAATGACCTCGGAAGAAAAGCAGACATGTCTCTAAACAGTCTAGTAGTCAGTAGAGACTCGTTTGCTCTACAAGTTACAGCAGGTCTCTGATAAAGAACTTCAGGAAACAGTAGAAGTGGTTATACTGATTACAGTGGATCCTCTTCTGAGGAGACCCTGACCCTGAATCTGCTGGGGTTCAACTGAGGAGACCCTGACCCTGAATCTGCTGGGGTTCATCTGAGGAGACCCTGACCCTGAATCTGCTGAGGTTCAGCTGAGGAGACCCTGACCCTGAATCTGCTGGGGTTCAGCTGAGGAGACCCTGACCCTGAATCTGCTGGGGTTCAGCTGAGGAGACCCTGACCCTGAATCTGCTGGGGTTCATTTGAGGAGACCCTGACCCTGAATCTGCTGGGGTTCAGCTGAGGAGACCCTGACCCTGAATCTGCTGGGGTTCATCTGAGGAGACCCTGACCCTGAATCTGCTGGGGTTCAGCTGAGGAGACCCTGACTCTGAATCTGCTGGGGTTCATCTGAGGAGACCCTGACCCTGAATCTGCTGGGGTTCAGCTGAGGAGACCCTGACCCTGAATCTGCAATTGAAAATATAATTCTGCAAATGAGCATCTTGGAAGGCAGGTGTGGACTTGGTACAGAATGGAAAGAGCTTGCTGGTGTTGTCATGTGATTGTTAGGGGAGTGCACAGGTTCCAGAGGGCCTGCTGGTTTGAGGGATGCACAGACTGGTAGGATGAGATCTCCAGCCACCATGTCACTGGGGTTTTTGTTGGACACAAGGATCAGGTCCAGAATTTCAGGAACGGTTTTGTTTTCCCAACAAAGTTATCAAGCGATGTTATTGAAAAACCATTGTGTCATAATTATAATTAGTACTTCATAAAGAGTACCTCCTGAAGTTTATTGCAAAGAGGGTTTGCATTGATTTCTAGTATCATATAAATAAACCATTTTTTAAAATATTTATTATGAATTTAGTGAGGTTTCTTTTTTTTTTTAGCAGTATTGTGACACAGAGTAAGAAACACATGCCCAGCATAACAGAAGGGTTTGGCGCGGTTAATGTTGTTAATGGCAACAAAAGAGGAAAGAAAATGGACTTCATCTTGGGAAGCTCTTCTGAGCAACTGAATATTATTTTTTTTCTGCAGGCAGTATTTGGCCACACAAGAAATCCACATCAGTTATTCTGCCTATATTAAGCTAAGTGCTGCTGATGAGCTGCCGAGGACAGTAACCACATGAAAGCGAGGAGAAACTTCTTAAAAACGAAAGGCAAAGAGAAGGGGCTCTGCAATGCACCCTGCCTAAACGATAGGGATGTGTTTTCAGTTTGAAAGAATCCTTGAAATACCTGCACAACATGACTCCTTCAAGGGTGCCGTTCTTTTCTTACTACACCACGTGATTCGTAACCAGGAAGCAGAATCAGCTATCAGCTAATCATCTGTAAGCATTCGCTCCCCTCTCCATCCTCCCCTCTCCATCCTCCCCTGCCTGCTCCTTCCCCAGCCCCTCTGTGGTGGAACCTCCATCTCTCCCTGCCTTCCGTTGCCCCCTCAAGACCCCCCTGTTCAAACTGCTCTTGTAGATGTCATGATCTGCCCCTCCTGCTCTGCACTGGACTCGCCTGCCCTCCGCACCACGTTACTGGATCCTCAGCTGATGCACTATCCTTGCACTATTATATTACTAATATGTCATTGTAGATATAACTTCTTGTAATCCTTACTCGCTGCGTCCTAGTTCATATTGTATTTTAGTGGTATTATTTGCACTTACTGTAAACTATACTGTATTTAATTATTAATCTTGCATTGTAACCCTGTGCTGCCTGTACACCTGTAAGTTGCCTTATAAATTTATAATAATACAAATAAGAATAAATCTTCAGCAGATGAAAAGGGGAACAGTGATGATATTGCCAGTGTTAATAAGAAAAGTGCTTGCTTTCCCTAACCACTGGTCTGCTCAAATCCACTGCCTTCCACACTGCAGCCCAGCACTCTCACCACTGAGCTCCTCAAACCCACTGCCTTCCACACTGCAGCCCAGCACTCTAACCACTGAGCTACTCAAACCCACTGCCTTCCACACTGCAGCCCAGCACTCTCACCACTGAGCTCCTCAAACCCACTGCCTTCCACACTGCAGCCCAGCACTCTCACCACTGAGCTACTCAAACCCACTGCCTTCCACACTGCAGCCCAGCACTCTAACCACTGAGCTACTCAAACCCACTGCCTTCCACACTGCAGCCCAGCACTCTCACCACTGAGCTCCTCAAACCCACTGCATTCCACACTGCAGCCCAGCACTCGAACCACTGAGCTACTCAAACCCACTGCCTTCCACACTGCAGCCCAGCACTCTAACCACTGAGCTACTCAAACCCACTGCCTTCCACACTGCAGCCCAGCACTCTAACCACTGAGCTCCTCAAACCCACTGCCTTCCACACTGCAGCCCAGCACTCTAACCACTGAGCTCCTCAAACCCACTGCCTTCCACACTGCAGCCCAGCACTTTCTTTCTTTCTTTCTTTAATTTCTGAGCTACTCAAACCCACTCCCTTCCCTTAACCACCTTTTACATATGGAAAATAAACAAGGTCATTATGAAGCCCTTCTCACAAAGAACAGGAACTGCGGGCACTTCCAAGCGATCAGCACAGCGATATATAAGGCCTCGAGCAGTGGATTGTCAGTAAGCAGTTACATGAGAACTAGCTCCCCAGTAATTGTTGAAGCGGACACCCTGGGATCCTTCAAGAAGCTGCTTGATGAGATTCTGGGATCAATAAGCTACTGACAACCAAATGAGCAAGATGGGCTGAATGACCTCCTCTTGTTTGTAAACATTCTTATGTTCTTACGTTCTTAAGTGTTGCTGAGGGTTCTGAGAGGGAGAGGAGGGGAGGGGAGGGGGGGGGGAGAGAGAGAGAGAGGGAGGGGAGGGAGGGGAGAGAGAGGGGAGAGAGGGAGGGGAGGGGAGGGGAGGGAGGGAGAGAGAGAGGGGGAGGGAGGGGAGGGGAGGGAGGGAGGGGAGAGAGAGGGAGGGGATGGGAGGGGAGGAGAGGGAGGGGAGGAGAGGGGAGGGGCGGGGAGGGGGAGGGGGAGGAGAGGGGAGGGGGCAGGGAGGGGAGGGAGAGGGGAGGGGCGGGGAGGGGGAGAGAGAGAGAGGGAGGGGAGGGAGTGAGAGAGAGAGGGGAGAGAGGGAGGGGAGGGGAGGGGAGGGAGGGAGAGAGAGAGGGGGAGGGAGGGGAGGGGAGGAGAGGGAGGGGAGGAGAGGGGAGGGGCGGGAGGGGGAGGGGGAGGAGAGGGGAGGGGCGGGGAGGGGAGGAGAGGGGAGGGGCGGGGAGGGGAGGAGAGGGAGGGAGAGAGAGAGGGGGGAGGGAGGGGAGGGGAGGGGAGGGGAGGGGAGGGGAGGAGAGGGGAGGGGAGGAGAGGGGAGGGGCGGGGAGGGGGGGGGGAAGTCCTTGATTGCAACAAAGAAATCAAGAACCAGCATGTCCAGTTGTATTGTGGAATGGCAAATGTCCGTGGAGAAAAATACTGAAGTGAAAAAAAATTCAAGCAATTAAAAAACATCCGTTTGTTGTTGTTTGTTGTTGTTTGTTTTTTTTTGCTGTGATAAAGTAAACTCATACTGGTGAAGCTCAGAAAAAGCAAGGTAAAGGTTAGAGTCATCTGTGCCTCTGTGCTCCGATACTGATTAAAATTGGTGGTGCATTTTAATTTAAGATTCGGAACTAGATTTTAACTGATTACATTGGGAAAGAATTGCAATCACAACCTGCGATACTTGGCACACAGGCTTGCCAACCAGCCCCATAATCCCGGGACCTGTCAAGACCGGTCAGGTTTTTAAACTCGCCTCTAAACTCCACATTAATCAATTTTAAATCAACAAATGGAGAGTGTGAATCGTGTGAGCGGCTTCAATCAACGCGTTGAATTGCGATGGCGAGTCTATCGGGAGAGCATCGCAACATGGATTCAAACCGCATTGCTTAAAATTGTATAACTATCGACGTACTAGCAATTCCGTCGCTATAGAGCAGCGTCACTCACCCGCGCTCTTTATCTTTTAACCTTGGGGTTAAGATTCTATTTATTTAATATTTCTTCCTGCTCAGTTTCCTGAAAATCAGCAAACTGTGTAGGTCTGATTGATGGATTCTCACAGGAAGTAAGTCCCGCCCCCGCACAGGTGTGCGCTTTTAGTAGCTAGTTAGCAAAACAATTCAATTCCTTTAAGCAGTTCACACAGTTCACACTTAACGTGCGGTTAGAAAGCTGAGTTGAAAAACCTGACATGTCTTAAAGTGTCCCGGAATTATCGGGCCAGCTGGCAAGCCTCCCGGGACACGTTGCATTATTTTACTTGAGTGTGGCTATACTGTTCATACAACAGCGCATACAGTATCAAACAGTCTCTTAATACATTCAGAAGATGGACTAGTGCGTTTTATACTAATCTGGATATATATACTAAGACTCAGCTGGTCTATATGAAAGAGTGGCGTTATTAAGATCCGCCGCCGCCTTAGATCGTTCACATAGACCCTGTAGCACTGGGTGAAAACGCAGTGTCGTATTAACAATTCACAGGGTTAATTGCTCCCTTCGCCTTGTCATAGTCCCTCCCTTAAGAGGCATTGTGCTCCCATGTGTTGTTGCTGGAATATCATTTGATTTCAATTAGAGGGGATCGTGTTCCCCTGGCGAGCTCCTCTACCCAAATGAACTGAGAGCGTTCACCGTATTGCGAAAAAAATAGATTCTTAGGCACAGCAAAATGTGCCTATCACACCGCAGCCAACAGCAGAGATAAAACGAAGGGTGTTTTCAAAATAAAAAGCTAAAGCCCGCAATGCAAACTGCAGGCATTATATTTCATCCTATTACACGTGTGAAATAGTTTTATGAAAGCGCGGTCGTGTGCTGCTTTAGCCAAACTCCTCAGACACAGACTGACCCGCTGGGGTTGTAATGGCGACACGGGGCACGGCTTTCTTCGAGGCGCTGGGCTTGTTAGTGCGCTCTTTGGTAAATAAATACACAGATGAATATAGAAACAAACAGCCGTGGGTTTGGAGCAGGAGGAATGTGTATTTGATAAATGCGGGGTGTTGACTATGGGGCTCGGCTCGATAATGAAATAGCGCGGGCACCTAAAGGGTTAATTTAACGAGCCGCCGCACGGCAGTATGACGATTATATTCTAACCCGCGCGGCAACCACGAGCTGACAGCTGTGAAATCGGACAGGTATATCCTCTCGCGTTTCTTATTTTTGCACGCTGCGTCTCCTGCACGATGATTGATAACACAAGCATGCATGAAGATGAAAAGGCTGCGCTGTTTTTGTTTTCACTAATGCACGGTGCAAGCCGCGGTCATTGCAGCCTTTACTGTTAACATCGCAGTATTATAACCTGTCCACTGCTCATGTACAGTCCCTGGCTGACTGCAAGAAACGTGTTAAAAGGTAGACGCATCCACATTGCAATGGTGAAGGAAGGTACGTATCCATACTGGTCTGTGCCCTAGCTGTCCCTGGCCCGCATGCACAATCCACTGTAATGAGGTGACAGTAGCGTACCGCTGCAATCATGCAGCATTCAAGAGTGCTGCTGAAATCTCTACACTTCCATATTACTGTACCTTCAAATACAAACTTCATCCAGCGTGTTCGAGATTCTACTCAAAAACTTCTCTTAAACCAGCTCCCGCCTCGTTGTTTCCCTTAAACAATAAAACTAATACTCATAATAACAATACATATAATCAAACAACTGATATACTACTACTATTAATAATAATAATAATAATAATAATAATAATAATAATAATAATAATAATAATAATAATAATACATGCATTCATTCCACGTGCATTATTACAGTAAAATAATTCACTTTATAGCCTACTCGATTAAATGATTCTCGTCTAATTCACGCCGACATGTATAATGTTAATCTATGTATAGTTCCTAATATAGTTCATACGTAAGGATCACTTTAATGGTGGCACGGGTTTGTATACTGGTTTATATTAGCAGACGCCCTTATCCAGGGCGATTTACAATTGTTACAAGATATCACATTATACAGATATCACATTATTTTTACATACAATTCCCCATTTATACAGTTGGGTTTTTACTGGAGCAATCTAGGTAAAGTACCTTGCTCAAGGGTACAGCAGCAGTGTCCCCCACCTGGGATTGAACCCACGACCCTCCGGGCAAGAGTCCAGAGCCCTGACCACTACTCCACACTGCTATATAAACTAATCCGGGATTGTAATAAAAACCAGCAGTAATGCGCATGTAGTTACCACGCGTCACCAGGCTCACTGGCTTGCTTTTCTCGTGACAGCGAAGCTTGTTCAGGAAACACACCTGCGCGCTTTCTAAGACTCGCGTGTCACTCTCACGTAGACTCGCTCCAGCCTGTGAGAAGCGTGACACTCAAGCGACCAGCTACCTGACAGCCGGCCATTCCACCAGCAAACCACATCCTGATGCAACAGGGCTGTCTTAAAAAAAAAAAAAAAAGTTTCTAATGAGGGGAAGCATACATTAGCGTGCTGAATACCGTCAAGCATAAGAACCGCTGAGCTTTTTCAAATAGTTTTTCATTAATAAAATGTATAATTGTTTTGTATTATTATTATTATTATTATTATTATTATTATTATTATTTGTTTATTTAGCAGACGCCTTTATCCAAGGCGACTTACAGAGACTAGGGTGTGTGAACTATGCATCAGCTGCAGAGTCACTTACAACTACGTCTCACCCGAAAGACGGAGCACAAGGAGGTGAAGTGACTTGCTCAGGGTCACACAATGAGTCAGTGGCTGAGGTGGGATTTGAACCGGGGACCTCCTGGTTACAAGCCCTTTTCTTTAACCACTGGACCACACAGCCTCCCTATTATTATTATTATTATTATTATTATTATTATTATTATTATTATTATTATTATTATTATTATTATTATTATTATTATTATTATTAGAGATTACTGTAAAACACATATATTTAAAAAAAATGTTTAACTATGTCATAGAGAGGTTTAAAATGATTTTTTTTTTAACAGAAGGTGTATATTATTTCTTAAAATAAATACATAAATAACACAAATAAAAATCAAAGACAACACACACACACACACACGATATAAGCTTATAAAATAACCTGGCAGGTTATATTAGATATAGAAAGCTGAGAAAGACGGGTTTCTTAAACGGGTTATGTGGCACCGGTATCTCAAACGCTGTTTCATGAGAAGAGTTGTCTCTTCTGATGCGAAACTCGGATTAAAACTAAACGCACCGCTTTTTTTTAAAGGAATTAAAACAGAGAGCTGCCAGATTCTTTCTTTCTTTCTTTCTTTCTGTCTTTCTTTCTTTCTGTCTTTCTGTCTTTCTTTCTTTAGTGAAAGGAAACTTGTTGTCCCCAATCTTTTGAAGCGCATTAAAAAGAGCAGATTATTGATTTACACAACACGTACCATTGTGGTCAGGGAGTTTTGCCAACAGTCTCAGAGACACATTTTTCCCCTTTAAAAAACTTCAGCTTCCAAAAAAAATAAAAAAAAAGCCCAGGCAAGCCTCTGCTTCTGATAAAAGCGGAAGCACAGAAAACCTAGAAGGAAAAAAACGGCCTTTAGTCCAGCAAACAGTTTATTTAAAAAAAGGTCGGATTATCCAAATCGTCTCTTTTTATTTGAAGTGCCCGGCTTGCTGGAAGAGGAACGCGGTCCACTCCTCGCCAGGTCGGCGGTGTCTCCCTTCGTTTTGGGGAAAACACGTCGCGTTGAGGGCGGAGCGGGGTTCAGACCAGCGTCGCGCGGCTTCAGAAAAAGGGGCTCTCGCCTCAACTTCAAATGTAAGTTTCTGCTTTACAAAATTTCGATCGTCTTTCTTTCGTCTTCCTTTCCCACTAACTTTCTCCCTCAAAAATACAGGAGAGGGAGAAAAACAAACAAAAACAATTGGACCTCCGAAGCGAATGACGATGCACGTATTTTTTTTTTTTTTTTAGAAGATTATTGAAGATTAATGTTGGATTAAGAAAAAAAAATAATATACCAAAATAAATAAATTGGGTGTCTGGTCGTATCCGGAGCCGTGGAGCTCGTATGGACAAGCAAGCATGCAGTTTGAATTATTAATAAAAAGGGAGCGAGCTGACCCAGCTATCTGTTGCGAGCTCGTGTTTGTAAAGGGCCTGGGCACCAGCTGGGGCTTTGAGGGAATTAAAGAGACGGGATCGGCCTGAATGGCGGGCGACAGGGATTAGAAATCGTTAGGAATAAAGCAAGGGGCTGCAGAATGGAAAGAGGGAGAGAGAGAGAGAGAGAGAGAGAGAGAGAGAGAGAGAGAGAGAGAGAGAGAGAGAGAGAGAGAGAGAGAGAGAGAGAGACGGGCATGTTTTGACTATCATGTCAGATCTAATACAATCAATCAATCGATCAATCTTTATTCTATATAGCGCCTTTCATAGCGGACCACCATCACAAAGCGCTTTACAAGATGCACTAACAAGAAAACATTGCGTTTGATAACGGCCTGTTCTTCGATTCAAACTGTGCCCTTTTTTCAATATGCAAAAGCAAAATTGCAAGCATGTTTTTAAGAACCAAAATGTTTTGTACAGCAGGGTCGTGTTTTGTTTTAAATTTAAATGATTTGCCCCGGAAATTCATCACTGGAGAGTGATCGCGCGCTAAGGCACCTGCAAGAGGAATTTCCTGGACTATAAACACGGTGCGAATTTAAAATATCATCTAACAACGAAGCTGCTGTCCTGTCAATTAATGACACCATTATATAATGCGATTGCGTATACTATTCCCCTCTCGAAAAAAAATCATAACTAATACATTTTGAAGTTCATGCAGCTGAAGTGTCAGTGAAAAGGTATTAAATTATGTCTCATAAACAGACGCGTTTTGGGGGGTTGTTTGGTAGTTAAATCCCATCACGTGTACAGTGAATAACGTTATTTCTGCACATGTTGGCTGGACTTGCCTTGGCTTTCTGTATCTGTAGCCTACAGAACCATATTGCTTCACTTGGGGCTCTGCAGTGCTCTATAGAAGGGGTTCAATACAGAACCATTAATGATTCTCTTTAGAAGTTTTCGATATAATTAAACCAGATTAAAACACACACGCACGCACGCACGCACGCAACGCCGCGCTTGCGGGTCGAATTGGAACCCTGTTCAAACAGTTTAATGCGTCCTTATAGGGAATGGACGACCAAGCTAAATGAGTCGTGGTCTTCAGCAATGTGCCGGAGTGGGTGCTGTCTGTCAGTATAAGGCAAATGTATTTATAGGATGTATGGGGTTAGGCGTTTAACTCCAAGCCGTGGATATATATATATATATATATATATATATATATATATATATATATATATATATATATATATATAGTTTTAACGTATATGAACAGGAATAAGGGAGAGGCCAAAGGATTTAGTCAGTGAGGAGGTACGGCCTTGCTCTGAAAACGGCTTTTGTATTAGGCCTGCTAGGCCTGTAGTCGAATACAAAATGTAATAATCTCTCTCTCTCCCTCTCTCTCTCTCTCTCTCCCTCTCTCTCTCTCTCTCTAAACAATAAAAAAACATTTTAAAACACATTTTTAAACACTTCTAAAATTGTGTTTATTAAATCAACGTTTGTTTTTTTTTTTTTTAATACAAACGCGCTTTGGTATTTAAAATGTAAACATGGCCATGTGCTTATAGCCAGGCAACCGTTTCTGAACACTTTTTAATGTTTATTAAAAACACACAGTTTAGCACACAACGCATTAAGATCTGGATTTGTCTCTGTGACAGAATAATACGATACAATTCACACTGCAAAATATCGATAAGGTTTTTGACAAGACTATCGAAAATTAGGTATTTTTCTGAACATCCCATTTCATTCTTAAGAGTGGTGCAGTTTCTTCACATTGTATCCCATAGATGCGTGTTTGAATAAAAGTCGTCAGAAAAGCCTCTCTCTCTCTCTCTCTCTCTCTCTCTCTCTCTCTCTCTCTCTCTCTCTCTCTCTCTCTCTCTCTCTATATATATATATATTATTTTGTTATATTAAATCTAATAATGGTAGTCTTTTAAATATCCTGGTAGACATTCAGAACAGACTCCAATGTTTTCACAGTATTTAAGTCCCTGGAAACAAAAGAAAGCAACAAACTTCAAACTAGAAAGGGTTTTTTTTTTCAATCTTGCAATCGAAGTTTTTTTTTAAATCAGCCCATTTTTATTATTATTATTAGACGCTAATCTAAAACACTTGGTGTTTTTTTTTATTGAATTCAGATGGTGCTTTTACTTCTGTGCAATGCATAATGGTACTCCTTGTAAAAAACACACACACACACACACATATGTTTTGGTTTTACCGATGGGCCTCGTGTGATACAGGTCGCGATTCAACAATTCAGCACGACCAAAGGTGTAAAAGCGCGTCATTAGGATTCTGTCATTGCCTCTTGGTATCTCAATGCACGTGCCCCCTATATTTACAGTGTTTAACATGTTCTTAAATATTACTGCTGCCGTGAAAATGGTTCTACAAAAAACCAAGGCTCCACATAATACGAATTGAATGTCGTTGTTTTATTTATTTTGGATTAACAGTGAAACGCCCACCTACCTGCATTGAAACCCCTCTTTTAGAATATTAAGCTATATTTACACACACTTCGCCTTCCGAAGTAGATCCTTATTTTCCACGGATGTTCTTCCACGCTGCAGGATTATATTTGTATGTCGTGTCCCCCCCCCCCCCCCATTTTAATGATAGCATGCATAATTCTCAGCTTTCGAATAATACATATGAACATTATTATTAGTTTGTTTAGCAGACGCCTTTATCCAAGGCTTACAGAGACTAGGGTGTGTGAACTATGCATCAGCTGCAGAGTCACTTACAACTACGTCTCACCCGAAAGACGGAGCACAAGGAGGTTGAGTGACTTGCTCAGGGTCACACAATGAGTCAGTGGCTGAGGTGGGATTTGAACCGGGGACCTCCTGGTTACAAGCCCTCTTCTTTAACCAATGGACCTGCATTTTTTAAAGTATATATATATATATATATATATATATATATATATATATATATATATATATATATATATATATCATATTTAAAAGTAGACCAATTTTACACTAGCATACAGTGTTTAAGAAGCATGCATGCATTTTAAACACATTCTAGTATTTATATCACCGTAAAGTTCGCTTCAGTGTTTATTTGTGCGTCTAAAATATATTGTCAAACAATTAAAAAAAAAACCCCGAAAGGCATTTACAGTCTGCAGGCCCTTAATCCTGTCGTGTCACAGTGGTTACATTTTTGAATTGTTCTTATAAGCACTACATGTAAAACGGCAGATCTAAATACCCTCATTTGTACGTATTATTAAAACCTGTCTATCATCATTACCTGTCTAATATTGTTTATATCACCTGCCGTTATAAAACAGACTGTTTTAAAGGGATGACTTCAACTGAAGACTGTTTTTTTTTTTTTACCGCAAATACTTTTAAAGAACAAACGAAGGAAAAGCTTAGGAGATCGGGTTATCAAATAATATCTTTTTTTTTTCTTTCTACCTGTTTCACTCACTATGACGGTTTTGTAAAAACAAGAAAATAAAAGGAAACTCTGAATTATTCAAAGATAAACTGTTTCCAAGTCTTGTAAATGCCTCTACAGAAGTGAAGCGGGTTTACCAGACTGGGTTTGTGGATCTGAAGCCAGAATCAATCACAGCGCGAGAAGATCGGCCCGTTCATTTACTGCAGCGGCGTCTTAACCAATCAGAAACCTTCTGCCATGAAAAGGGTTCCACAAAAAAACTGAAGGTTCCACGTAGAATATTAATCTTATATTTACACACTTAATAATAATTTACACACATAATAATTATTATCAGATGGCACAACGCGAAAAACAAATCCGCAAAATTACTGGTGACTTTATGTAAAGTTGTGGGGGGTTTTTTTGGCTGTAAAGTTTACAATATTGAGTTATTTAAATTTACAAAAGTTAAATAAAAAACAGGCTTGTTAACTTGACACGGCTGTATATTTCTGCAGCTCATATTATTGTTTGAACAGTGTGTCCAGTGATACATTATGCATGCCTCTCCTATTTCGTTTAGGATATATTCAGCTGTAAACTACAGCGCTTTTTAAATAATAAGACCTAATTTCATGACTATTTGGCCGATTTAATGCCAGTGATGTGTGATATAGAGCGTCTGAATCATGTGTCTTCATAATGTCATTAAAAAAATGTAAATTAAATAGACACTTTTCTACGTTTTCGGCAACCCAGTGCAGCGATGTGGCACATTATTATTATTATTATTATTATTATTATTATTATTATTATAGCAAATATGAATTCTAGTTTCTTTAAATGTGTTCTCCTGCAAATCTGCATGTGATTGTGTACATTTACAACTATTGCATCTTTCATTGATGTTATTGCATTTATTTATTTATTGATTGATTGATTGATTGATTGGTTGGTTGGTTGATTTAGTAATTTATTGATGTATTTATTTAGTAATTTATTGATGTATTGATTAATTAATTTAGTAATGTATTGATTGATTGATTGATTGATTTAGTAATTTATTGATGTATTGATTAATTTAGTAATTTATTGATGTATTGATTAATTTAGTAACGTATTGATTGATTAATTTAGTAATGTATTGATTGATTGATTGATTAATTTAGTAATGTATTGATTGATTAATTTAGTAATTTATTGATGTATTGATTAATTTAGTAATGTATTGATTGATTGATTGATTTAGTAATTTATTGATGTATTGATTAATTTAGTAATGTATTGATTGATTGATTAGTCATTTTATTTATTTAGTAATGTATTTATTTTATTTATTTATTTATGGTTTATGTCAAATACAGATTCCGTGACGATGTGTTGATACAATCTGTGCCACAGGAATAACCCATCTATTCATTTTATTAATTCTTGTAAGATGTTTCTTTTCAAGAACGATTAATCCCAATGCAATCCATCGTGGAAACAGCCGTGTTCTATTTGATTGCGTTATTTATTATTTTATTTTTTTTGAAGTAGTGGTTTATTTCAAATCCTTTAAAAAGTCGATCTCTGCCAGTGTCTATTTTTAAGAGGAATCCAGTGTGAACACAGCCCTTCCGATGAACTGTTTCTTCTTGTGTTTCCTGGTACGATGGCTTCATTCATTCAGGCTTCAATTAAGGACAACGCGTCACTTACGTTCATAACACATTTTGTAAGTTTCTTTTGGCACATCTGAATGCAGAAAGCCTGTTATAACATAAACAGTTCCTTTTGTCTGTAAAGAATAAGCTAAACGCGATGAAGGTGCAGGCAGTGCTTGGCTGTGGGTACGCACGCACGTAAATATCTACAGAAATTATTACACATGCAGAACAGTTTCGAGATAAGCCACTGTAGAATTATATCAACAAACAATACAACACACACTTCAAATTATAATTTTGCACAACAATAAAAAAGACTGATGCATGTGGAAATATAGTCCTACCTGGACTATAGGAATTGATTGTGAACTGTCTGTAAGCGTGATTCGCTGCCCTATATATATATATATATATATATATATATATATATATATATATATATATATATATATATATATATATATATATATATATATACTGTGTATAGAATGGGTCCCAAGCCCGAATTAAATCTGACGGCGCTGCCGTGGTATATTTTTTTAACGCATATGGAGGCGGCGCCCTTTTTGATTTAATTCTGGCCATGGCTATAGGCGTTCTATTTAGAATCACTTTATATTCTAAGGAACAGAGAGTTCTAAATCTGAGCTTCTAATTAAAACTCGTAATATACAGAACTCTGTTTTTTAATTACACACAGACACCTGTGTGTGTGTGTGTGTGTGTGTATCAGCTATTAATATAATTTAATAAATACAATAACATGACCTGAGTTACCTACGTTTATTTATTTATCTAATGTTATTATTATTAATTATTATTATTATTATTATTATTATTATTATTATTATTATTACTATTTATTATTATTTGGCAGAAAGTCCATGGAACTTGAACAGTTTTGTTGGAAAATAGTTTCTTATCTTTGATTTACTTGTAGTCGTTATGCAACTATAGTCAATAATTTCAAATGCATTTAAATGTGAATTATATCAAAATACTGAGATTATTTTAGAGTTTAGCTTGTATATACTAACCAATATATATATATATATATATATATATTTGGGAATAGTGTTTTCAAGAGTAGGTGCAATATAATCAAGCAACTGATACAATAATAATAATAATAATAATAATAATAATAATAATAATAATAATAATAATAATAATAATAATAATAATGTCAATTTAATAGAAACACAGAATAGCCTATAGGGCTGTTACATTGACCGATGACAGTCCTTAATAATAACTGTTATGAAGTTTTTTATTCAAATATGAACGATTGAAAAGATTGACATGTTTTTTCACTGGATCAATAAATCGACAGAAACACCCATCAGCAGAACAGAAGGAGTTTACTGACTCTGTAATATTAGAACTGCGTTTGTTAATCGAAACACAATTTTAACAAAAAGCACGGCTTGTGTGAAGTGTGACAGAGCTACCTGCGTGAAGAGAACACCGGACACACGTTTCGGGTAGGGAACAGTGGGTTTAAATGTAATACAAACCACGTTATTCCTAATTCAGAGCACAAATACACATGATGGGGAAAACCGTGTTAAAAATCTGGATGAGATTCATTATGTTTGCATGCCTATATTTGTGAGGACTTCTTATTGACTATATTTTTATTTACTCTTTCTAACTCCAGTCAGACAAAACGCCACGCAGGGTGAACGTCGACAACAAACTAAATATTTTGGCATTTTTTAAATTTTTTGTTTTGAAGGCATATTTAGTTCTTTAAAAGGTGTTTTACAAAGTGGGACACAGCGTGTTTTTTTTCAGGAGTTACTATCTTTGTGGGGACATTTTCTCAATTTTTTTTAACATATCTTGACGTCATCTTATTTATTTCTTAGCAGACGCCCTTATCCAGGGCGACTTACAATTGTTACACGATATCACATTATTTTTACATACAATTACCCATTTATACAGTTGGGTTTTTACTGGAGCAATCTAGGTAAAGTACCTTGCTCAAGGGTACATCAGCAGTGTCCCCCACCTGGGATTGAACCCACGACCCTCCGGTCAAGAGTCTAGAGCCCTAACCACTACTCCACACTGCTGCCCACTTCTTCACAGGTTCTGAAACCCTTGGAGTGTATTCTGAATAATATTACACCTTGCTGTAATATCAGAAACCAAGAGTCAGAATAACGCTGTATATGAACTTGGAAAAAGAGCGAAACGATTTCAAAACTTGAATCCAGTTAGGAAAGGACTGTGTCGTGTCTTACAGGGGACACAATGTGACAACGACACGCATTCTCTGCACCGTAACACCCAAAGACTGAATCATTGCACAGAAATACGACGACAGACATGCTGGTAGTTTATTTTAATTAAACTCCAGACGCACAGAAAACTGGTGTTGCCGAGATGCATACAAAACGTGTTTCCAATCTGATGCATAACAGTTGTGTTTATTGTGTAAGCATCACATGAAACGCGCCATTTGAGAACGAATTGACTTGTAATGATTTAATTGACAACACGTTTTATATGGGTACTTGTTTTCCTTCCAAAAGCGGCGTTGTTCATAAGAGAGGCTTTTTAGAATCGCTCTGATTCACCCACACGGGGAGCGATTCTCAAAGCTCTTTACTCCAATTATAGCGAGGCTTTTTTTTTGTTTTTACAGAAAGGAAAACAGAAATAACAGGAGTAAACAAGACATGTAGCGACACGGATATATATACGTTGTTTCTTATTTGTTTGATTAATTTTTTAAATTGTGTTTTTGAGAATCCAACGAACCAAGAATCTTTCATGTCAATCCTACAGTGAGAAAACGCACGCAGCTTTTTAATTGGTATCTAAAAGCCATATAGTCCTTAATGTGTTCCCTTTTTAATGATGTGAATTTATCATTAGAGCAAATGGATTATGGAGATGCCATTAACAGTGTTGCTAAATGAAACACGGGCAGAATTCTCATGTTCCGCTGTATACAGGTTTAGCTAGAAAAGTGAAGTGAAGTAAAGATGGTGGGTGTTTAGCAAATTAAACATTGGCATCTAGTTTCACAATCGCCGGTGAGCACGATGATGGATTGCTTCATGATATCTTGGTAAGGCAGTCCGGAATTAACCGGTCTGTGAAGCTGGTCTTGTCACTCACTTTCATAACACGCCTAACGTGTATGAATTATTTATTTATAGAAATAAAAATAAAGGTTACAAACACTGTGCATCTTTTTACTTTAAACAATACTACTACTACTACTAATAATAATAATAATAACCCATGCAATATTCAATCATTTCAAATTAATACAGAGCTGTATTTGAATCACCAGTCCACAACACACAAAGTATCGAGCTATTATTATTATTATTATTATTATTATTATTATTATTATTATTATTATTATTATTATTATTATTATTATTTATTGGTTTATTGATTTTAAATGCGCCCTATTTCATCGCTCGCGTTTCTTTTCATTAGAACTAAATTCACAAGCACCCACAAAACAACATACGAGTTACAAAGTGCTGACCCCGATTATACACCCGGACATAAACAGACTTGCAGCGTGTGGGGGTTATAAATGACATCTCCGAGCTGTGGAGCGTGGGGACGAAACGACGCGGGCATGTAAAATCATTCTCAACAGTCACGTGTTGACTGTCGGCATTTTCTTAAAATCTACAACACAGAATGCTCTCCTAGAAACGAAATATAAAAACAGCAATACTGTGCTTCCATTCATTTACAAACTGACTCACAATTCAGAGCTAATTAAACCCATAACCCTGTCCTTAATTACACGACTTCAGCAGCATCCTTATCTTAGCTGAAATGCAAACCAGCCACTGTCTTATAGATATACCGCGGCGCTGGAATTATTAATGAATATTAAACGAGGGGGGACGTGCAATATTTATCTGTATTTCATTAGCACATATTCGACCATTTCACCTGATTAATTATAACGCAGTGTTACACTGAGCCTACACGACGTGTTTCTCAAGTCGTGCCAAAAAATAAAGATCTTGGTGACTTTTCTTCTTTCTTAGACACGCGTTGTACTTTTTTGGCACCTTGTTTATGCTCCAGTTTGTGTACATTCCCAGTTTTAGCAGCAGGGGTATTTTTTTTTACAGCGCATTGAAACCCGACGCAGTTACGTCACTACACGCAGGTTTTTTCGAAGCTAACAAACAAGGAAGTATTGTCCATTGAGTCACTCGAAAACAGTCTCCTGTAATGTTGGTGTGTTCTGAAATGAGCACCTGTTTAATTATACTTCATTATCTTAATCTGTGCGATCCATTGAAGAACACAAATATAAACTAATAATCGATTTCATAAAATA
>NC_081224.1:10206110-10231110 GCF_902713425.1 Acipenser ruthenus | reverse complement strand
AGCACAAGGAGGTGAAGTGACTTGCTCAGGGTCACACAATGAGGTGGGATTTGAACCGGGGACCTCCTGGTTACAAGCCCTTTTCTTTAACCACTGGACCATACAGCCTCCTATATATACTTGCAGGTGTTGCAGGGCAGTACAGGATTACAATGCAAAATCATGTTGAAGTACAGTAGTTTACAGTAAGCGCAAATTACACTACTAAAATGAGATCAGATAGGATGCAACAAGTTACGATTGAAACAAGTTATATCTACAATGACATGTTAGTAGTGCAATAGCGCAAGGAGAGCGCATCAGCTGAGGATCCGGTATTAGTGACGTGTGCTGACGTCATGTGAATATGAGGTGTAGATCTGCAAGTGCAGTCTGAACACGTGAGTCTTGAGGAGGAAGGCAGTGATGTCATTTGCTGTCTAGTTATTGATGCAACGATCTGCTATTCCTTATTTAAACCATTATCCATCATGGTATTTCAATTGAAATAAGGGAGTGTGGTTGCCATGGCAGCCAAAGCCTATCAATACCTCCGCTGTTTGTTTTCAAACACACTTTCCCGTGACACAGGTGTGTTAAACACACCGAAACGCTGGGAACTATAGCTATATAATAAACGCAGTTCTCTATAGGATATAGCTTTATACACACACACAAAATAATATAATTGTATGTAAAAAATAATGTGATATCTTGTAACAGTAGTAAGTCGCCCTGGATAAGGGAGTCAGCGTTCTTCGGTGTATGTTTATCACGTTCCCGTTTCCATCAGACCTCTTAAAACAATGCGAGCTCTGAAGCACGGTTCAGTTTCACAATACCAAACCGTTCACAGACCTCCTTTTACTGCACCGTGCCATTACGCGTGAGAAAAGCTGAACAGGGTTTTTCCATGCAGTTTTACTGGTTTTTTTTTAATATGCTTTCCATGCCTCTTGAATTGCTTTGCCATGCTTGAGTTTCACTGTTTTATTACATTGTGCTATGCTTTTAGCACGGTGAACTTTTACAACGGTCTGTTTAGTTTCCATTTAAAACATGTATGTTTTAAACTTTTTATAGGGGACATACTCATCAGGGACCAACACCTTTCATCAGTTTATGAATGTATTATATAAAATAAAAACACGAGGGGTTATTGAATGTGTGAATGTGATAAGGCCTAGTTGGTGTGTTGACTTCTGCAGTAGTCTGCTGTTTGCCTCTGAGCGCTAATATCTTTTCATTTCTGTAGTTTGTGTGTGTCTGTGTTTGGTTAACGTTTAGGTCTACTTTACCTGACTGAAAAACGCGCCAATTTTTTCATTTTATTTTATTTTTCTCAGCAAAAAAGACCACCAACATTATCCAGTTTTGGGCGCGTTTTCATGCGGCTTACATCGGAAATACCTGCGCTGTCCAACTTTTAAAAAACGCTAAACAAATTTAACCCTTCAGTAGCCTCGCCACAGACCTGCAATAAGTTTTGAAAACAACAAAACAGTTGTCATAACACAGAGTAAGTAATGGATTCAACATTTTTAACAGTTTTTTTGCATTTTTGTTGCTGCAGTTGAATTGTAACTTTTAATAAACTATTATTTTGAAATAACAATCGTCAAAAAGCTGTCTTTCGCGTTGTTTGTTTTTACTGATTTCGTCTCCAATGGACCGGTAACAGCGGGTAACGAGTCACTGGGAGTATTCAACACTGCTTACAAATTAAATACAATTAAGAAACATACAGGTTGATATTTTGGTAGGCCGTTTCTAAAAAAATAAAAAATAAAAATTGTATAATTATTTTCTTTTCTAAAATGTTTTATTGGTCGTGTTTATTTATTATTATTATTATTAATTATTATTATTATTATTATTATTATTATTATTATTATTATTATTATTATTATTATTATTCAATCTTCATGTCCACATTTTCCAACACCAGACGTCAATGGCGGTGCAGCAACTTCATAGCTTGCCTGATTAATATGGAATTGATTGATTCATTTGTTTCCATGGTGACCTGTGTTTTGACGGTACGGGCAGCGGTGTGGAGTAGTGGTCAGGGCTCTGGACTCTTGACCGGAGGGTCGTGGGTTCAATCCCAGGTTGGGACACTGCTCCTGTACCTTTGAGCAAGGTACTTTACCTAGATTGCTCCAGTAAAAACCCAACTGTATAAATGGGTAATTGTATGTAAAAATAATGTGATGTCTTGTAACAATTGTAAGTCGCCCTGGATAAGGGCGTCGGCTAAGAAATACATAATAATAATACTGACACCTGTAATGTCAGTGTTTTATTTATATATTTTTAAATATCACAGCCAAGCTGGTCACAGTAGACTACAATCCACCGTCGCGTTTAATAGGAGTTGATATAAAACAGAATTGATCAATTACTGTGTGGAAAAATATTCAAAAGGAAACCAATGCACGAATCACGTCTGAAACACACAACACGCGTTCTGCTGTACAGGAGAGAGAGAGCTGAAACCAGTTATGCAGCCGATAAGTGAACTTATTTTGTACATTTTTGTGGGGCATTTTTAACTGGCATCGTCTGCCTGTTATTTTAATTTTCATATCAAATCAAATTACAGAAACACAGCCTGTGTTCGGATTTGTTTCAAAAGGTACTAACGGGTCGTTCGACAGGGTAGCACGTTTATTTTATTGTAACGTGAGACAAATAATTACTTTGTTTTCCAGCGGTTTGTAATTTGCTTGGATAGTGATTTTCAATTTGAAAGGGGTATTGGACACGAGAAGACCCAGGTCCGAAGACGACGACACGAAAGCGAGGTCTGCAGGGATAACCCGTGAAGCTGGCGGACGGGGGGCTGGATGCAGCCTCTCTAATCCGCTTTTCTGGCGGGTTATGAAAGGCAAGCCCTGTGAAGCCTGCAGATAAAGAGCAGGCCGGCGGGCTCCGGCAGCTTTGTGATCTTCTGCCCTGCCTCTCAGTGTGAGAGAGAGGGGGAGAGGGGGGAGAGAGAGAGAGAGGGGGAGAGAGAGCGGGGAGAGGGGGACTGGAGTGAGAGAAGGAGAGAGAGGGGGAGAGGGAGAGAAAAAGAGGGGGGAGAGGGGGAGAGAGGGAAAGGGAGAGGGAAAGAGTGGGAGAGAGAAAGTTAGAGGGGAGAGAAAGTGAGAGAGGAAGAGGGGGAGAGGGAGAGAAAGGGAGAGGGGGAGAGAGAGCGGGGAGAGGGGGACTGGAGTGAGAGAAGGAGAGAGAGGGCGAGAGGGAGAGAAAAAGAGGGGGAGGAGAGGGAGAGAGGGAGGGAGAGGGGGAGAGAAAAAGAGAGGGTAGAGAGGGAAAGGGAGAGGTAGAGGGAGAGAGGGAGAGAAAAAGGGAAAGAAAGTGAGAGGGGGAGAGGGAGAGAGTGGGAAAGGGAGAGGGAAAGAGTGGGAGAGAGAAAGTTAGAGAGGGGAGAGAAAGTGAGAGAGGAAGAGGGAGAGAAAGGGAGAGGGAGAGAGAGATAGGAAGAGGGGGAGAGGATGAAAGAAAGGGAGAGAAAGGGAGAGGGGTGAGGGAGAGAGAAAGTGAGAAGGGGAGAGAGGAAGAGAGAGAGGGAGGTTGAAAGAGAAATAGGGAGAAGGGGTGAGAGAGAGAGAGAGAAAGTGAGAGTGGGAGAGAGGGAGCAAAGCTACTGGGGCTAAGAAGAGGAAGGCACGGCCAAGATCATCCCATGCATGTTCTACAGCCAGGGTGTGTGAAACCAGGGCAGTTGAGGTTACTTTATTATTGCTATTGTATGAATCAGAAGCAGCCTCAGCAGGACAGCTCCCCGTTACAACACTGTAGTTTGTGACAGACCATGCCATTTGTTTTACTGCTTATAATGAGAATAGGAATGCTGGTGGAATGGCGTTACGGGAGCCAGGACAAAGCTGCCTTATATAACCTGTTCCTCTATAGAAAGACACACCTTATAACTCAGGAGCACTCTATTCTTCCCTGTGTAAACTGCTTAATGATTATTATATTTGGTATTTAATTAGCCTGTGATCATTCAGTGCCACCATTCTGCAATGCATTACTCTGTTTACAATGTATTCCATCACGCAAGATATTGCATAACCAGGGTCCTGGTCAGACTCTGGCTTCGCTCTTGTGTTTATCATGTCAGCAGAGGCCCTTGATGAATTTACTGCCTCACTATGCCGTTTAGGTATCCCAGCGTAGGCACCTCATGAGGGAACATTATGCAAAGCTGTTGATCACACGTCCGAGTGATTTTAAGTCCTAGTGCAGTCGGGAGAGACTGGGAAGAAGACGGCTGCAGAGGATCGTGACCAGGCCTAACCGTGAATCAATGCTGGAATAAACGCTTCAGTATGAACGGCTTATTAAAGGAATGAAGTCTTTGAGAAAGACCTCTAGTCTGCCATCGAATTACTGATGACTACACTACACAGCCTACATGAATGGTAACATGCACAGGGTGCCCCATTAGTCAGGCGTCGTGGGCAGTATCTTACGCTATGACGATTAGGATGTTCTCTGTTAAATCGGGCTGCCACGCTCCATTGACTACACTTCAAAATGCTCCTCTTCACTTAAAGACTCTTCACACGTGAGAAGACAAACCCATTTACAACAATGACGCCTGACCCACGGGACCCCGCTCCCCCTGTTGTGCACCGTCTCCTCTCCGTCACCTCTCTCTCTCTCTCTCCCCCTCTCTCTCTTTCTCCCCCTCTATCTCTCATCTCTCTCTCCCTCTCCCCCTCTCTTTCTCCCTCTCTATCTCTCCCCTCTCGTCTCTCTCTCTCCCCCTCTATCTCCCCCTCTATCTCTCTCTTCCCCCTCTCTCTCCCTCTCCCCCTCTCTCTTTCTCCCTCTCCTCCCCTCTCTCTCCCTCTCCTCCTCTCTCTCTCCCTCTCCTCCTCTCTCTCCCTCTCCTCCTCTCTCTCTTTCTCCCTCTCTGCTCCCCTCTTTCTCCCTCTCCTCTCCCCTCTCCCCCTCTCCCCTTCTATCTCTCCCCTCTATCTCTCCCCTCTCTCTCTCTCCCGCTCTATCTCTCCCCCATCTCTCTCTATCTCCCTTCTCTCTCTCCTCCTCCTCTCTCCCCCCCTCTCTCCCTCTCCCCCCTCTCTCCTCTCTCTTCCCTCTCCCCCTCTCTCTCTCCCTTCTCTCTCTCTCAGGCTGTGCTGTATGGCAGTGCCAGGCTCCTACACACTGTGGCATCATGAATATTCATGCCTGCTCCCGTTTGACAGCAACACTTGGTACAGCACATGGCTGGCCAGCTGTTCAGGCCGAGACGGGCATCTGTGCAAGAGGCAGCAGGCAGAGCACCAGCACCTGTGTATTAACCCTTCCACATCCAGACCCGAGCCCTGAGCCAGTCATCCATAGCACACCACACAGCGCCACCTGCAGGCGCTCGAACATAACAACAGCCTCTTCACAATACCTTTTTCAAAATCACTCTGAGATACTTATTTTAAATCTGACCAGGGTTGCAAATCCAGGAACACGTACACTGTTTTTTTTTTAAGATGATTGTTTTAAGTGAATTTGAATTTAACTTTTCAATTAACGAAATCAGAGGAAGTTATCATTATAATATAGTTAAAGAGACATTGAGCAGCAGTGTGGAGTAGTGGTTAGGGCTCTGGACTCTTGACCGGAGGGTTGTGGGTTCAATCCCAGGTGGGGGGGACACTGCTGCTGTACCCTTGAGCAAGGTACTTTACCTAGATTGCTCCAGTAAAACTCAACTGTATTAATATATAAAAATAATGTGATATCTTGTAACAATTGTAAGTCGCCCTGGATAAGGGTGTCTGCTAATAAATAAATAATAATAATTTAAATACCAGGTCGATGCTGCCAGTTAAAAAAATGCTCCAAAAAGTCACAAAGGAAAATGAGATAGGAAGCCCTTTTTTGCACAGTTATAAATGCATGGAATAGCTACCAGGTGACATAGTAGGATCTAAAACACAGGTAAAACTAAGAAGGGACGAGCCCTGATGGGCTGAAAGCTCCCAAACTTTTCTTATGTAGAGGTTATATAAATGGCAAGCTGTGTTCCAGCCCAGCGGATAGTGGAGCAGTATGTATAGCACATGGCTTTCACCACCAGAGGCTTGAGCTCCGCAGCACGAAATCAGGCACTATCCCTGCTTAACCCATGAAGAACCAAATTAATTCCTCTTTGGAGTGAAGTTCCACACCGGCTATGAAGCTCAACACATAGGAAATGGAGCTTGATCATCACTGTGGGGAGGAAAACACCAAGACATGGATCATATTAAGGCTTCAGTTTCTTACATTGAGACGCCATAAAAGCATCTGAAGGGCTGTATTTGCATTTACGTTTAGACTTCACTTTTGCGGTTAACAAGATGAGAGTAAGTTATCTTAACATAGTTAAACAGAAAATGAAAATAATAGATGCCAGTTAAATATTACAAAGTAGCCTGTCCTCAAATCAGAACAGCGGACACGCGTGTCTCCCCTGGGACAATATTTCAATAATGACTTCCAGCAGCTTCTTATAAAGAAGAAAACAAGCAACGACTACAGAGTAAAAGAAAACAGAAGAAATTCAATGGCAGGCTTAAAAAAAAAAACAAAAAAACAAGACGCGACCCCCGTGTCACTGAATGTGAAGTTTCTTATACAGCCGGCGATCACGCACGCTGCAAACGAACGCCTGTCACTCCCCTGCAGAGCATGCCTGTAGAGCATTGAACCTCACCTCACCCACCAGGGATTGAATCCCTATCACACAACACTGCCTGATACATTAGCACTGTTCAGTGTGCTAGCTATAGCATTAAAAAAAAAGAAAATCCCAATTCTTACACTTGTTTTCTTTGAGGGATTTAACTGTAGGCTGTACCTTTAACTAACACAAGGCTTTAGCTGTGCCTGCCACCCTCCCCCCTGCATCTGTGCCCAGCAGGCTGCCTGTGAAATCTGCAGCTTGCATGCAGGCTGCCCGGGGGGGGGGGGGGGGGGGTGGGGGGAGCAGGGATCTTGCCAACGAGCCCCTGTGCCAAACAGAGAGCAGGGAGCAGTCTCAGCACAGCCAGCCCTGCACCCTGCCTACTGCTGCCCTATACAACTATTCCAGCTCCAGCTCTCCCTGCAGGGAGACCTCCCCGTTTGCACAGCCCAGGAGTTGTTAGAATGGTGGGGGGAGCAGCTGGCTGGCAAGCCATCACAAGCTGGTGCTCCACATTCATGCATCCACCCTCACACACACACACACCTCGCAGAGCCCTTGGTGTGTGACATTGGGTTAGGAAGCGACTTATTTTTTTTACAGAGCCAAGTACTCAAGAGGCTTTTATAATGTGCAGCAGTGTGGAGCAGTGGTTAGGAATCTGGACTCTTGACCGGAGGGTCGTGGGTTCAATCCCAGGTGGGGGACACTGCTGCTGTACCCTTGAGCAAGGTACTTTACCTAGATTGCTCCAGTAAAAACCCAGCTGTATAAATGGGTAATTGTATGTAAAAATAATGTAATTGTGTGTAAAAAATATTGTGATATCTTGTAACAATTGTAAGTCGCCCTGGATAAGGGCATCTGCTAAGAAATATATATATATATATATATATATATATATATATATAAAAACAGCTCTTATACTGTCCTCCCTTACAGTCTCTCTGCTCTCATGCTCAGAGCTTCATGCCAGGTTTGGTGAAGGTGGACAGACTGAAGCATCTGGAACTGCCAGACAGATTGAATTTTGATCCTCACTGCAGGAGAGGGGCTGTTATGTACTTCTTGCTAATATTGGACTCCATGGTGGTATAGTGGTTATATCTTCTCTGTAATAAGTTTTCCTCCAGGTAACGTGGGTGTTCTATTGCCCCAGCGTCAGCGGCGACTCCAGGATTCTTGAAGAGGAGAGGTGAAGGGGCGGCAGACATACGGGCTTGGGGGGGCAGAGTTTATTTATCCCTGACCCTGACCCTAACCCAGCACACACACACACACACACACACACACACACACACACACACACACACAATATCAGAACCCTAACCCAGCACACACACACACACACACAATATCAGAACCCTAACCCAACACACACACACACACACACTATCAGAACCCTAACCCAGCACACACACACACACACACACACACACAATATCAGAACCCTAACCCAGCACACACACACACACACACACACACACACACACACACACACACACAATATCAGAACCCTAACCCAGCACACACACACACACACACAATATCAGAACCCTAACCCAACACACACACACACACACACACACTATCAGAACCCTAACCCAGCACACACACACACACACACACACACAATATCAGAACCCTAACCCAGCACACACACACACACACACACACACATGGATGTTTACTTGACAAAAACACATTTCTGTATGACAAGTAGCTCTATTACTTACTGTCATGTGTAAAATCAAATCAAATCTCACTGCAATAAAGTAGACTTTTAAAATAGTTTCACCTTACAGATCAAACGGATAACCAGAACTCCTCTAAATGTACCGCAGACTGAATCAGAACATTATCCATCCAATCAAGATGCATTCCACATTATCAAGAATGGACAAGCCACAGCTCCTTAAGATAAATCTATTTCTATGAACAATTGTTTCAAATGTTATAAAGTGAATTAGCCTACATTTATTAATACATTTGTCAATTGTTTTTAATTAAACATACCCCCTTTTCAAAAGTCAGCCTGCCTTTTGATGTGTACAGTATTCTGAAGTCTACACGCAAATACATTTTCAGTGGCTCAGCAAGAGCAAATGACATATTTTGCAAGAACGCACATTTCAACAAATCTGTGTCTACAGGGCCTGGAAAAAGAAAGTAACGAGGAAGGCTTGTTAAAAACGACAGTATTATTTATTTATTTGTTAATCACATCGACTGACATTAGCTAGTCGACATGAAACTTAATGCAATGTAAATTTTTAACCCCCCCCCCCCCCCCCCCCCCCCCCGAATACGGGTCCCGTTTCATCTCCAGTAACGCATCAATACTCACCACAAACCTGTGAGCCATTAAACAAATCAAACTGCGGGCCGCATTCCAGCAATGCGGTTTTCAAAGAGAACGCAACACATGCATCTGTTTTTTATTATTTTCCAAATAGCATTTGTAAGTCTTTTTTTTTTCATAATAGCTTACTCTAACATTAGTTTTTTTTTACGCGTTTACTTATTTCCAAGCAAGACAGAAAATGCGCTCTCCGTAAACCGGCACACAGTGACATGCTCTCGTGTTTTTCCTAAAGAATGTTTGGTCTCTCTAATGGAAAGGAAACTAGACAAATTCATAAATATGTACCTTTATACTGGCATCTGGAGGCTGTGTGGTCCAGTGGTTAAAGAAAAGGGCTTGTAACCAGGAGATCCCTGGTTCAAACCCCACCTCAGCCACTAACTCACTGTGTGACCCTGAGCAAGTCACTTAACCTCCTTGTGCTCTGTCTTTCAGGTGAGACGTAGTTGTAAGTGACTCTGCAGCTGATGCATAGTTCACACACCCTAGTCTCTGTAAGTCGCCTTGGATAAAGGCGTCTGCTACATAAACAAATAATAATATCATTTTGAATGGAAGATGGACACATATGAACAGATCCTACGAGTTCTATTCTACTCAATCCATTACACACCAAACTCTTCGTGTGTCAGCAGCGTTTTTATCAGTAGCCCCTTTGCGGTGCGTACTTTCAGAAGCATTCATGCAAACACCACACAAAGCTGCTGGGTTTCTTACAAACGCGTGCGTGTGCGTGTGTGTGTGCGTGTGCGTGTGCCGCACCATGTTCTCTATGGGCTCGGCGGCACACATTTGAGTTTTGACACAGACTCTGGAAATAATTACGTTACTTGGGTCCTGCATTTAATATTGAATTCTAACTTGTTAAAATGTACAACACCATGGAACAGCTCGCAAGCTCACAACACAGCGAAATAAAATAAGGAAATACATCAATTAGAAAATCTATATGTTATAAAGCAGTTTAGTTTAATATTATAGGCACCTTTCTCACTGCGGTCGGTACGTCGCGGGTCCAGTTCCGTTTGAGAGTCTGAGTAGCTTTCAAATGTTCTGAATTCTCACTCTGATTGGCTGTAAAGGTAACGAGGCTAACCACAGATTGGATAATGCTTTGTTGGGCGCTGTTTTCTAGTGTGCTGTTACCTTGTAACGGAAGACATGGTATTCTGGGAGATGTAGTTTTTAGAGGATATTTTAGGGGTAGCGGGAGGGAAGGTGGACACATTTCAGGGGTGGCGCCCGTCACTCCTCACCTCCTCCTTGGACCATCAGCATGGCAACTATCTTGAGAAACTGTCAATCCATCTGCGATGACACTTGCTGTGGACATTCGAACATCAGACGCAAATATCAGAAATTGGTATCAGCTGTAAATTCCACAGCCGCGTGGTGTGCAGGGGGAGTCGCACAGTCAGGGGAGCGCAGGGGTCCCCGAGGGTCTCCCCTGGTAAAGGCACGGCCGCGTGGTGTGCAGGGGGAGTCACACAGTCAGGGGAGTGCAGGGGTCCCCGAGGGGCTCCCCTGGTAAAGGCACGGCCGCGTGGTGCGCAGGGGGAGTCATACAGTCAGGGGAGCGCAGGGGTCCCCGAGGGTCTCCCCTGGTAAAGGCACGGCCGCGTGGTGTGCAGGGGGAGTCATACAGTCAGGGGAGCGCAGGGGTCCCAGAGGGTCTCCCCTGGTAAAGGCACAGCCGCGTGGTGTGCCGGGGGAGTCACACAGTCAGGGGAGTGCAGGGGTCCCTCAGGGGCTCCCCTGGTAAAGGCACATCGTGTGGTGAGCTCTGACTGGACTGAAACTGCACAGAGATAAGAAACTTTAATATCCAAACATGAACAAACTCCCTAACCCGTCACTGATGCTTCATCACTCCATTCATATGGAAATAGTACAGTATTCAAAATCGATATACAAAGTTCAGGACGATTTGAGGGAGTCAGTGATCTATTCAGAGATATCGGGGTATTTAGTAAGCAAGGGGTCTGAGTGAAGAAACATGAGCAATGCAATGCAGCCCTAGACTTGCTGAAAATCATTTGTTGTTTCCAGACTTTTGAACACTATTGTAATATATGGGCACACACACACACACACACACACACACACACACACACACACACACACACACCACACAAGACATGCAAAGTTGAAAATAGTGCACCAGGCCTACTGTTTAATTGAGACTCAGAGTTAAAGTCAATGCCAATCAATAACTGATAAATCAAGTGATTGCTGTTTCTCTGCAGAAGCGCTAAGCCCGGGCGAAGAAAAAGTTAACTTCCTACCATCATCCACCAGGAGCTGGCACAGAAGTCATGGCACAGCTGCCACCTGATCCCACGCTCCGAGGCTCTCCGTGCCATCCCAGAGCCCAGCGCTTAATCACAAGCTTTCAGGTCTCCTGGAAAAAACACATGGAGCAGGGTTCAGCAGGGAAGATAGGCAGGCAGTGTGTGTGTGTGTGAGGGAGAGGGGGGAGAGAGAGAGAGAGAGAGAGAGAGAGAGAGAGAGAGAGAGAGAGAGAGAGAGAGAGAGAGAGAGAGAGTGCCACTGCTAAACACATGGAGCAGGGTTCAGCAGGGAAGAGAGGCTGGCAGTGTGTGTGTGTGTGTGAAGGAGATGGGGAAAGACAGAGAGACAGAGAGAGAGAGAGAGAGAGAGGGAGGGAGAGAGAGAGAGAGAGAGAGACGGACAGAGGGAGGGAAGGAGAGAGTGCCACTGCTAAACACCTACGATTCTGAACAGCTGTCTGCAAACACTCTGGCCAGCTTGAAGCCATATGTAATGTTGAGAGCCCTGCACAGTGTCTTCAACACAGTACTTCCAGTAACGTTCTGTTTCAGCTTCGCTCAACACCGCAAACACAGTGCCGCTCCAGATCCGTGTAGTTTCAGCCGGACTTGATTTGAAACCTGCTTTCTCGTGTATGAAGCTCTACCATGCCCATGTACACAGCTCCCAGCATGTGCAAGCGCCCCAGTGCACCTTACACAAATACAACTCAAGAGCTGATCGCCAGCGAAATGCCAATACATACATTTTACGTTTAAAAATATTGATTTGGAGCTCGAGACTACATACATGTGTCTTACATCTACTCGGAGCAGGGCGTTTCTTTCCATGCTTTAAATAAAGTTGTAAAACGACTGTATTTTTTTTATAATTACCTAAGAGAAGTCTTGAGTTCCAGTAGATCAGAACTCTAGCGGGTCGTCCCAATTCTAAAGTTACAAATCGTTACACGCTCTTGTGATTCGTAATAACTTTTAATAAGTCCGATTTATTATAAGGAAAGTCGCTCCGCGCTCAGTTTGAGCAGCCCAAACCGTCCTGTAACACAGAGACACAAAACGAATTACTTTACAGAATTGTTTTCACCGTGCCCAAGCACAAAAATTAAAATTAAAAGAAAGTAATATGGCCAGCATTGGCGTTAACTAGAAATACTGGAGCGAACCAAGTTTGGGGGATTCTGCAAGAACAACAGCACTACAGATCAATAAGATACACAAAAGACCCGCATCTAGTGAGGTGCTTCCTCTCCATTTGCAGTTGATGCTGCATAAACCACACGTGACAGAGACAAGGGTTCGAGGGGGGCTGTTGCGTGTGTCAGAGGCAGCGTCGTGTGGCGCACCGCCTTACAGATCTGATCCCCTGCCGGTGAGATGAGACGAGCTTAAAATATTAATTACGTGGTTTTTGCCCTACTTCTGGAACGACCCTATAGGAAAGCTGTACTTTATAATTCAGCACTCCCCTTTTAAATTCAATAACATCACACAGCACTCCCCTTTTAGATTAAATAATATCACACAGCACTCCCCTTTAGATTAAATAATATCACACAGCACTCCCCTTTACAATGCTTCCCTGTGCTTTACTAGACCTCTCTGTGCTTTACAATGCTTCCCTATGCTTTACCAGACCTCTCTGTGCTTTACAATGCTTCCCTGTGCTTTACCAGACCTCTCTGTGCTTTACAATGCTTCCCTGTGCTTTACCAGACCCCTCTGTGCTTTACAATGCTTCCCTATGCTTTACCAGACCTCTCTGTGCTTTACAATGCTTCCCTGTGCTTTACCAGACCTCTCTGTGCTTTACAATGCTTCCCTGTGCTTTACCAGACCCCTCTGTGCTTTACAATGCTTCCCTGTGCTTTACCACACCTCTCTGTGCTTTACAATGCTTCCCTGTGCTTTACCAGACCTCTCTGTGCTTTACAATGCTTCCCTATGCTTTACCAGACCTTTCTATGCTTTACAATGCTTCCCTATGCTTTACCAGACCTCTCTGTGCTTTACAGTGCTTCCCTATGCTTTACCAGACCTCTCTGTGCTTTACAATGCTTCCCTGTGCTTTACCAGACCTCTCTGTGCTTTACAATGCTTCACTATGCTTTACCATACCTCTCTGTGCTTCACAATGCTTCCCTGTGCTTTACCACACCTCTCTGTGCTTTACAATGCTTCCCTGTGCTTTACTAGACCTCTCTGTGCTTTACAATGCTTCCCTATGCTTTACCAGACCTTTCTATGCTTTACAATGCTTCCCTATGCTTTACCATGCTTTACCATGCTTTCAGTGTACTTTATGACACTTAGCTGTGCTTTTACGAGGGGAAACTTTTATAATGGAAGCGTTGCTGCTTGGTTGTTTCTGACCAGCTGAGACCCAGACTGATCCGAGTGTAGCTCAGGCATCTAACACTGTAAGAACTGGGCGTTGCAAAGCATGCTGATAAGAAAATGAGACAGCAAAACTGAAAGCTGAAAGACACGCAAAATGAATAATGACATGAAATGAATACACAAGAACATAAGAACATAAGAAAGTTTACAAACGAGAGGAGGCCCCATTCAGCCCATCTTGCTCGTTTGGTTGTTAGTAGCTTATTGATCCCAGAATCTCATCAAGCAGCTTCTTGAAGGATCCCAGGGTGTCAGCTTCAATAACATTACTGGGGAGTTGGTTCCAGACCCTCACAATTCTCTGTGTAAAAAAAGTGCCTCCTATTTTCTGTTCTGAATGCCCCTTTATCTAATCTCCATTTGTGACCCCTGGTCCTTGTTTCTTTTTTCAGGTCAAAAAAGTCCCCTGGGTCGACATTGTCTATACCTTTTAGAGTTTTGAATGCTTGAATCAGATCACCGCATAGTCTTCTTTGTTCAAGGCTGAATAGATTCAATTCTTTTAACCTGTCTGCATACGACATGCTTTTTAAACCCGGGATAATTCTGGTTGCTCTTCTTTGCACTCTTTCTAGAGCAGCAATATCCTTTTTGTAGCAAGGTGACCAGAACTGAACACAATATTCTAGGTGAGGTCTTACTAATGCATTGTAAAGTTTTAACATTACTTCCCTTGATTTAATACGCAAGGGTTCCATTTGAAAACTGACAGATATCGTACCCAGCCGGCTCATTCACTTCCCTGCAGTCTACCTGCATTCACCTGCTGGCTGTTCCATTACGTGGGCAGGTTTGAAAAGGGGCTGCATGTAAAACCTGAGTCAGATTGAAACAAATGCTTCACAACAGAAGAAACGTTTGGCAACAAGAATCAACCCATCAAGGCTGGGCTCCTCCTAACACGCTGTTTGCCTTGACTAACCCAATTCACATCTTATTGGTTTTAAACGTTCTGAGTGTTTTAGACTCTGCTTCTTCACCAGGTTCACTCCCCTGAGCACTTAAAGGGGAAGTGGCTTTAGCCCTAGTGTTAGATCGCAGTCGAGCGAGTTCACTACGCCAGAGGGGTGAATTCAGGGCAGGGATTTTCGTAGGGCAGCTGACCACATGGCGCTGAGATCAGACCAGCTGGACCGGCAGGCTGTGGACTCTCTGCAGCCAGAGCGAGGCTTGACCCCTATCCACTGGCTAGCTGAGCACAAGGAGAAAAAAACTCGCACACACACAACAGAATCATATTTATTTCAATCACACCGCAGCGCAGAAGGCAAGCACGCAGCCGTGAGGATGATCGTGGCAGCGTTTCAGAGTTTCAGGTAACGTCGCATTGGGAATACCTGGGACACGTTTCAAGAGAAAGACCCCGTCCTGGTGCCAGCAGCATTCAAGCAAAGTACAGTGCTTGAATACAGCGCGCTGTGCCAGAGCACGAAGCGAGGGCTCCAGGGTTCAGCCATGTGGTGGCATCAGTAACTCTTCAGTTTTAATATCCGTAGGTCTGTACAGTATGGGTGAAGTGAGGGTAGCCAGCAGAAGAGTTCTGTGCATTTTTTTTTTGTACTTCCATAGGTCTCAAATGTGCAGTTTTGAAAGAAACACGCGTTAAAGCAAACATTCTCGTTTTAAAACACGATACCTGGAACGAAGTTACCGTGTCATTCCCCCTCGGCGGTGTCTTTGGGGTCAAGGTGTGTTACAGGATGAAAGCATGTGTTTCTTTCGAAACTGCACGTTTGAGACCTATTAGGGAATTTATCACTTTAAGCACAGTTTTTGTTGAGCAGAGGGAGGCTGTTCAGAGAGTATAAGAGCCTCCCTTTCTCTTTCTCTGCTCCGCCAGCACAGAGCAGAGGGAGGCTGTTCGGAGAGTATAAGAGCCTCTCTTTCTCTGCTCCACCAGCACAGAGGGAGGATGTTCAGAGAGTATAGGAGCATCAATTTCTCTTCCCCTGCTCTGCCAGCACAGAGCACAGGGAGGCTGTTCAGAGTGCAATATTACCACCGTAAATGTGCAGTTTTCTAGGGCATTCCCTATGGTTATTAATATGCTTTACCAGACCTCTCTGTGCTTTACAATGCTTCCCTATGCTTTACCAGACCTCTCTGTGCTTTACAATGCTTCCCTATGCTTTACCAGACCTCTCTGTGCTTTACAATGCTTCCCTATGCTTTACCAGACCTCTCTGTGCTTTACAATGCTTCCCTATGCTTTACCAGACCTCTCCGTGCTTTACAATCCTTCCCTATGCTTTACCACACCTCTCTGTGCTTTACAATGCTTCCCTATGCTTTACCAGACCTCTCTGTGCTTCACAATGCTTCCCTATGCTTTACCAGACCTCTCTGTGCTTTACAATGCTTCCCTATGCTTTCTCTATTTCACTTTGGTGGGCTTTTACTCTGGGAAACATGTATAAGGGGGAGCAGAGGGAGGCTGTTACTCATTTGCAGTTGTTTTTCTTTTTTTTTTTTAAAGCACACCAGGGAGAAGCGGAGAGAATTCAGAAGTGGAACCGCTCCCCCAGCATGCTGCGTGTGAAGCTACTGGGGGGGAATGAGCCCAGACTCCAAGGGCTTCCTGTGCAGGAGGTCTGCCAGCACTAATTCCCTCTTTCAAGGAATTAAAAAGCACTAGACGGGACCCTTTTGTGTGATTACCATTTAAAACAGGCGGTAATCCTGCCTCGCCTCAGTGTAGTCCACCTTGGACTGCCGCCCTGACCCACACTGGCATGAGCTCCTGCGAGAGAATCGCTCAGGACCAGCCCGTCGAGTCTCTCCAGCACCACCTGCCGGACCCCTTTGGAACAACACGCCCACTCCTCTAAAACTGTCCAGATGACTGTGTAGATTTGGAGAGTCTGCTTCCTGTGCTGTAGGTCACGTTTGTCTGTTTTTTTAAGTTTTAGACTACCGGCATGACTTGCATTGCTGTTTAAAAACGGCATTTAAAAGTTTAAAGGGCCCTTTGTCCTTTTTAGCACCAAGTTTTATTGAATATTATTTTTTTGGTGTGTTTATTTTATCAGATTCCTTGGGCTGTGAAAAGCTCTAGACAAGTCATGTATGTATGTATGTACGTACATAGCCCCTCAATTAAAAGTCTTGGTGGTTTATTTCTGGTCTGGTAAATTTACTCTCACCTCTCTCACAGTTTCACTAAAGAAGCAGGATGCAGGAAAGGGAAGCTGGATCCTAATCCCTGCAGATCGACATGGAAAAGAAGCTATAAGCAGCGAGAATAATACTGAAGCTATAAAAAAAATAACCAGAACTAAAATACACGTTTATAAAGAGACTGCACCTTTAAACGATGTAATTAATCCAGGAAAAGCTGAAAAAAAGAGTCATTTCATTTGGAAAAGTACAGTACTCAGCCATTGGGAGGAAAAGGGGTTGGGGTGGGGTGGGAGCTCTGGATAAAGTATTTTTTATTCAAGTCTCGACACAAAGCCTAATTTTCGCCTGAGAAACACGATACACCAAACTTTCGAGTTCTACCCTCCCCTCCCCTCCCCCACGCCCCCTCTCCCTCTCGCTCTACCCACTGGTTTCACTTATTAGGTTTCAAAGGGTTCCGGAGAACATGGTAAAAAGTAACCATGGCATTTCTTTGGCACAGTGCAGTCCCCCTCTTTGGGATTCAGGGTTGCCATGGCATCGCAGGGCACCTTATGAAGCGAGGCATTGTTGTTGATTTCAGAAAGCGCTCGGTGCCAGCCATCTAAATGCCCAGACGAGGGCCCGCGGCGCCGTGCCAGTCTCCGTTCATTGTGCCAGCTCTGAGAGGGCACCAGCTCTTCAATAGGGGAGAGGGGTGGCATCAGATAGGGGAGCGGGCTTAGCCTCAACGCCAACGGCTCTACATTCAACTGCGGGATGATTCTGTATTAAAATTGTATTCCTTCGTGTGTCTTTTCTATGCTGACAGATTAGCGTTTGCTTCTGGGATGTGGATTACACATAAATCTACATGCTGTCTTTGCGGGGGGGGGGGGGGGGGGGCACCCAATTTCAATTGTGACCCGAGCAGAGGCTTGCTGTTCTAAAACGACGCAGGTTTTCATGTCTCCTTACCCATTTTACAGCCCGTTAACTAACAGCTAACTGCACCTGAAAACAAAACCATGCTTGAAACTCTGGACCTGATCCTTGTGACCAGAAAAAAACAAACCCCAGTGACATGGTGGCTGGAGATCTCATCCTACCAGTCTGTGCATCCCTCAAACCCCAGTGACATGGTGGCTGGAGATCTCATCCTACCAGTCTGTGCATCCCTCAAACCCCAGTGACATGGTGGCTGGAGATCTCATCCTACCAGTCTGTGCATCCCTCAAACCAGCAGGTCCTCTGGAACCTGTGCACTCCCCTAACAATCACATGACAACACCAGCAAGCTCTTTCCATTCTGTACCAAGTCCACACCTGCCTTCCAAGATCCTCATTTGCAGAATTATATTATCAATTGCAGATTCAGGGTCAGGGTCTCCTCAGCTGAACCCCAGCAGATTCAGGGTCAGGGTCTCCTCAGATGAACCCCAGCAGATGCAGAGTCAGGGTCTCCTCAAATGAACCCCAGCAGATTCAGGGTCAGGGTCTCCTCAGATGAACCCCAGCAGATTCAGAGTCAGGGTCTCCTCAGATGAACCCCAGCAGATTCAGGGTCAGGGTCTCCTCAGCTGAACCCCAGCAGATTCAGGGTCAGGGTCTCCTCAGATGAACCCCAGCAGATTCAGTGTCAGGGTCTCCTCAGATGAACCCCAGCAGATTCAGGGTCAGGGTCTCCTCAGCTGAACCCCGGCAGATTCAGGGTCAGGGTCTCCTGAGCTGAACCCCAGCAGATTCAGGGTCAGGGTCTCCTCAGCTGAACCCCAGCAGATTCAGGGTCAGGGTCTCCTCAGATGAACCCCAGCAGATTCAGTGTCAGGGTCTCCTCAGATGAACCCCAGCAGATTCAGAGTCAGGGTCTCCTCAGATGAACCCCAGCAGATTCAGGGTCAGGGTCTCCTTGGCTGAACCCCGGCAGATTCAGGGTCAGGGTCTCCTGAGCTGAACCCCAGCAGATTCAGGGTCAGGGTCTCCTCAGCTGAACCCCGGCAGATTCAGGGTCAGGGTCTCCTGAGCTGAACCCCAGCAGATTCAGGGTCAGGGTCTCCTCAGATGAACCCCAGCAGATTCAGGGTCAGGGTCTCCTCGGCTGAACCCCAGCAGATTCAGGGTCAGGGTCTCCTCAGCTAAACAGCACATATTGACTCGAGGCATAATGTTTGCATACAAGAAAAGAAAAACTAAACAGAGCAGAGCTGTTACTGTCTGTGTATGAGGTCATGACCCCAGCTTAGGATCAGTCATATTACAGGAAAACTAAACTGTAACATTGAAGCTTAATGGGAGCCAAAGTCATATCAAATAGCCCTGAAAGACTGAAATCTACCTGGAGTCTTTGGTGGAAACAAGTACAGTCAAAATGCAGCAGAACTCGGTTTCTCTGCTACTTTTCAGTGAGATGTTTTGGTTTTTTCATAAACTGATTTGAAGTGATTGCAGCTCACAGAATAACCCAGTCTTCCACAGCCATTCCCTTTATACTGTCGGTCTTAAACGTGCAGGTTTTAAAATAAATCTTTATTTTATCAAACAATTTCGTTTTAAAAGATGACATCTGGCACTGCACCAGGTTAAACATAATCACTGCTTGCAGGCCTTGCTTTGGTCATTTCACCGGAGAGTGAAACTGTCCCCACACCTTCTCTCATGTCAGGAACCAATCAGCTGCTCCCACTACTGACTGACAGGCTTTGCAGCCAGTAAGATGCTTGACCCCCCTGAAGATAATGAAATGACCCAGGAAGTACAAGCGTAAGAATTTCCTGGAAGGCAAGGCAAGCAGACTGAGTACTTTCTCTAACCAGTGTAGCACCAGGTGTCTGATCGTAGTGCTACAATGCTGGTGACAGAAATGAGTGCTGTATCGTGGGAACAGAAAAATACCAGCATTGTTGCAGGAGGGAGCGTGATCTGGACACACTGCGATCTTTAGAAGACTTTATTTTTCTCCTGGTGAACGCTCCCCAGTAAATGCTGAGAAATGTGCTGCCCAGTTGATTTTTTGGCCCACGATGGGTGATTAAAACTGTCAGCAATATGTTAAAAAAACACACAACGCAGGGCAGGGCAAAGGCAAACAGTGCAGGGGGTACTGGAGCACTACAGAGCTACAATAGGGTTGTTTTTTGGTTGGTAATGAGTTTGGATTCGCCTGTCTCTCGAAAGCGTTTCTGCCGCTCTCACCTTGGCAGAGACAGAGCAGGCTTGTTCTCAACATGACCCGAAACCAAACCACACGGCCTGGGCTTGCTGAGGAGGTGATGAGTAAGCCTGGGATTACCTAAAGACTCAAAGAGACAGTATACAGCTCCCCATCCTGCCCCAGAGAGACACTCCTCAGCACACTCATCACAAAGGACTGGCACGCCTTCCCAAACAAGTAGATTCACATCATTTTATTGCATTGCATTTTAACATTTGTTTTATTTGAGGGAGTGGTTCTGTCTCTTCAATGTTGAGTTATCTTGAATCTGCTCTTCCCCTCGTCTTAATTAAGCTGCAGAATTTGGATGTTAGCTTCAGATTTAGCTTGCAAAAACAGATTTCTTTTTGCAGATTTGATTGTTAAAGACCAAGATTAAACTTACTTTAAAATGCTGAAAGATCATGCATTTCGGATGGGATCTGTTCGCTAAATGTTGGATGCCGAGTGTAAAATAAAGATTTAAGCTCCATGAATTTTTTTCACTGGTTTATTTGTTAGGTTCCCAGATTTAAGCTAAATGTTATCTAAAAAAATTTAAAGACTGAAGCATTTTTTTCCCCCAGATTTAATTGTCATATTGACTTTAAATGTTGAATTTGCGATACGCGTTTTCAATATTTATATATTATATCTGAAAGAAATTATGTGATTAAGTTAAATCCGGTTAAAAAATACCTGGTAAATATTTCTGTTTGTTTATTTAACACTTGGTGCCCCAATATCCCTGTCTACATATATATGTCTATAGATATCTATAAAGGATGTAGAGTCTCTTATGAGAGTTTCCCGCAGTGTAACAAAGCATGGTAAAGCATTGATAAGCTTTGTAAAGCACAGAGAGGTATGATAAAGCACATTAAAAAGCATAGTATGCATAGTAGTGTGGAGTAGTGGTCAGGGCTCTGGACTCTTGCCCGAAGGGTCATGGGTTCAATCCCAGGTGGAGGACACTGCTGCTGTACCCTTGAGCAAGGTACTTTACCTAGATTTCTCCAGTAAAAACCCAACTGTATAAATGGGTAATTGTATGCAAAAATAATGTGACATCTTGTAACAATTGTAAGTTGTCCTGGAAAAGGGCGTCTGCTAAGAAATAAATAATAATAATAATAATGTACTGCAGAAATAGTTTACAAACAGGTAGGGCAGGCAGAGTTGAAAGGTCACATTGTAACAAGGAAGGGAGTTCCCTGCTGGATTCCTGGATTCTCCAGACAAGCTGAATAAATACCAGGGAAAGGCAGATTTAGAAATGGGAACTGGACAGCAGAACAACACAACTCAGAACCACTCAGAACATTAGAACACAGCAAGGGGGTTGAACCAGTCTGTCACACAGCATTGGAAGCTGACTGCTCTGTAAAGACTAGCGGAAACACATTGATTGTGTTGGCCGCTAGTACCTATAAGCCTAATAGTTTCGTTGTTTATGTGATGTAGAGGAAATATGTTTTAATCACATGCCTAACCAAGTAAGCAAATACTGCCGTGGTTTTTCTTGTCTTAGCTCCTTCACACTGAAGGACGACGAGGTATTTTGTGGCACGCCTTTATATTTATTCAGGCTCTTCCGCATGTTGCAATGCCTGGCAGGTGATAGCAGCAGCTTTGTGAAAATATGTCACATGTGAAGGGAATGTGCTTGTAAAGGAGAGACTCTATTCATAACGCTTTATGGAGCCGTGTAACAAGTAAGAAGATTCACTTTACTGTCTGAAGAGCTTTTTTTTGCTTCGCTGCTGTCGTTTTTCGGTGGCTCTTATTGAAATGACTCTGCAGCGATGTATTTTGTTTGATGGGTCTTGTGTTCAGGTTTCTTCCTCTGAGTTCAGGAGCTGCCCTTCAGTTCTCCTGCGCTGGTTGACAGGCTACATCTTTCCGCAGTAGAAGAGACAGCGCCAGCTAGTGATCTGCCTCTTTGGATCTGCTTTTGTTTTGCTGGCAATACACTAGCTGTGCACTAGGTGGCGCACACACTAACATTAATTATATCCTGATGTAACTATCACTGACACCGTTATCTGCTCCGTTATTGAACAGTATTTTGTCACACTTGTACTTGCTAGAACCAAAGTCATTGTATTTTATCTTGCTCTTAATTGTATTATTACTTGTATTGTGATTCTTGAAATGTATTTTTGTTTACGACTGTAAGTCGCCCTGGATAAGGACGTCTGCTAAGAAATAAATAATAATAATGACGACACATTGGCTAATGAACTGCTAGGAACTAGAACCCTCTTGAACTGTTAGTCAAAGCACCTTGACACAAATGTGCTAAAGTGTGGAGTAGTGGTTAGGGCTCTGGACTCTTGACCAGAAGGTTGTGGGTTCAATCCCCAGTGGGGGACACTGCTGCTGTACCCTTGAGCAAGGTACTTTACCTAGATTGCTCCAGTAAAAAGCCAACTGTATAAATGGGTAATTGTATGTAAAAATAATGTGATATCTTGTAACAATTGTAAGTCGCCCTCAATAAGGGCGTCTGCTAAGAAATAAATAATAATAAAGGGTATGGGAGAAGTTACAAAGAAAATGTCATTTAAATCTAAAAGGGTTTTTTTATTCATATTTTTTATTTTCATGAAACTGTTCTGTTGTTCATAAAAAAACATATAGTGGCTGATCACTAAAGCAATGGCTTGAACAGTATAGCGTTATACAGTCTATAACGATCAATCGCTTTTAACCTCATCTATATTATTATTATTATTATTATTATTATTATTATTTAACCAAATCTGTGACGAGATTGCTGTGGGCGTTACAGCAATTATAACAAACTATATTAAGACTCTGCTCTGTGGTAATTATTTGAAGGAGGCGGCATGTCTAATTGAGATAAATGCTTTCCTACCATCGAGAGGCACAGGTCAGCTGGAAGCAAAAGAGAACTCCGGCGCCCTCTACCGAACAGAACCGGCCACTGCAGCTTGTTAACGGCCCAGTAGGCGGGGTGGTGATAATGAACCGGTTCTGAGTAATCTAGCGCCGTGTTTGCCTATCAGAGCTGGGCAGCGCGTTTCTGTGCGGGGACCCTTATTCCACAGCATCGTATCAGAAGCACGTCGTTTCTGAGACGAGCAGAGTGTAACACCACAGAGCCTGATAACCGATCGTTATCTATAACGATCGTCTTGAATACGTGCTGCTGAGCATGTCCTGGAGCGCTATGAATATTTGGCCGCTCTACAAAATTATGAAGTTTTGCAGGATAATGAATATTGGGTTTAAAAAAATACTACAAATCCCAACGTTTGAACTAAATATGTAGCGCAGCGTTTTCTAGACACTACCCTTAAGTACACCTTTATAAAATTGTTTTGTAGAGGTATTATTATTATTATTATTATTATTATTATTATTATTATTATTAGACATATTTCCTGGTGTGAATTCTGATCATGTATATCAAACTACTCTCTATATAAGCACCAAGATGAATTGTTGAACTGTTTTAACTTTTAAAAAACCCGTTTACAGCTACAGATGCATTTTTGGTACGGGTAGCAGATTTTGACAAGGTAGCAAAATTTGACGAAGTAGCACAAATTGACGTTACACCTTTTTTGAGGGGATTTCAGTATGCCTTCCCTGGACACTGAAATATCCTGGTTTCTAATGTTATGCCTCCACATCCACGATGCAGGACAGCTTACAATAATCAAGTCAGATACATCGAGGTACAGTAGCACGGCAACAGACGCGCACACTGTGACGTGTTTGTCAGCGTACTGTAAGTGTACCGGAGAGTTCAAACTTTTAACACCCGCTCTACTGTTTACTTTCTGTTGCTGTTGCTGTTTTTGACCTCAGAAGTGGCAATTCTGAGATCAAAATAGCCCTGCTAGCTAAAACAGAAATCATTTCGCACCATTTTGAGCAGCCATGAGTTGACATCTCTCATTAAAGCAGTAAGAGACGGCCAGCGCACCACGTATGAACATTAAAAAGCGTAGATATTACATACAAAAGATTTTGTAAAGCAGTAACCTTGAGGCTGCACCTTTAAAAGCCGTCTGACAGCTCGTTTGTTTTGACTGAGGCGTGCGGTGCTCCCCGAAGGGGTTAACGCGGTCCTGTTGGCTGCACTGCGCGCTCGGGAAACAGTCCTGGGAAGCAGGGAACAGATTTCGGTGCGGGACTGGTTCCAGCTCAGCCATCTGCTCGGAGTTTCTCCCCGATCGCAAAGCTGCTCCGTCTCCACACAAGGCTGTGTACCCCAGAATGCTGGCAGGCACTTCTGAAGCTACCTGAATGAAACCGAAATTAATTAATTAATTAATTAATTAATTAATTAATTAATTAATTAATTAATTAATAAGTATCGCAACAGATACTGAGTGGATTAGGTGTGTGTGTGTGTGTGTGTGTGTGTGTGTGTGTGTGTGTTGTATTCACTGTCCTGTAAGCAAACCCTTATAAAGGTTTAGCAAATGCATTAACACAGCACAGAGAAATGGCACTGCTAGGGTAAGCCCAGAAGGGTATAATAAAGCATATTTAAAAAAAAAAAAAAAAAAAACTATTAAACTGTGATAAATGCCTAGTGTAACCATGGTAAAACTACAAAATTACCGTGCAATTTCACTGTACGCAATTACTAAGTAAAGCTGACAGTCTGTGATTCTAGGCCCCTCTAGGCCCTTCTGGGCCGTTCTAGAACAGTACGGTCTCCATAAAGCCTGTAAAAGGTTAAACTTTTAAATGGAAACCGGAAATACACATTCTAAAACGGCATTGTAGTGTCATGCAGCGACGAGGCTCAGCAAAGCCTGCTGTCAATGGCTTACGTCCATGGATTGCTTTATTATTATGATTATTATTATTATTATTTTAAGAGAACCAAGCTTTCAAAGCCAGGAACCGCTTTCTCCATCGCTCCCGGCTTCACCTGTCATCACAACTGCCAATGGAGAAAACTAATGTGTGTTTCACTGCCTTGTAGCGGCTGTTTACTTTAAGCA
>NC_081224.1:10181110-10196110 GCF_902713425.1 Acipenser ruthenus | reverse complement strand
AGCACAGTGCAAGCATAGCAGAGTGTAATACAGCACAGTGCAAGCATAGCAGAGTGTAATACAGCACAGTGCAAGCCTAGCAGAGTGTAATACAGCACAGTGCAAGGATAGCAGAGTGTAATACAGCACAGTGCAAGCACAGCAGAGTGTAATACAGCACAGTGCAAGCATAGCAGAGTGTAATACAGCACAGTGCAAGGATAGCAGAGTGTAATACAGCACAGTGCAAGCACAGCAGAGTGTAATACAGCATAGTGCAAGCATAGCAGAGTGTAATACAGCACAGTGCAAGCACAGCAGAGTGTAATACAGCACAGTGCAAGCATAGCAGAGTGTAATACAGCACAGTGCAAGCACAGCAGAGTGTAATACAGCACAGTGCAAGCATAGCAGAGTGTAATACAGCACAGTGCAAGCATAGCAGAGTGTAATACAGCACAGTGCAAGCACAGCAGAGTGTAATACAGCACAGTGCAAGCACAGCAGAGTGTAATACAGCATAGTGCAAGCATAGCAGAGTGTAATACAGCACAGTGCAAGCATAGCAGATTGTAATACAGCACAGTGCAAGCATAGCAAAGTGTAATACAGCACAGCGCAAACATAGCAGAGTGTAATACAGCACAGTGCAAGCATAGCAAAGTGTAATACAGCACAGTGCAAGCATAGCAGAGTGTAATACAGCACAGTGCAAGCATAGCAAAGTGTAATACAGCACAGTGCAAGCATAGCAGAGTGTAATACAGCACAGTGAAAGCATAGCAGAGTGTAATACAGCACAGTGCAAGCATAGCAGAGTGTAATACAGCACAGTGCAAGCACAGCAGAGTGTAATACAGCACAGTGCAAGCATAGCAGAGTGTAATACAGCACAGTGCAAGCACAGCAGAGTGTAATACAGCACAGTGCAAGCATGCTGAAGCATAGGGAAGCATTGTAAAGCCCAGAGAGGTGTGGTGAAGCATAGGGAAGCATTGTAAAGCACAGAGAGGTCTGGTAAAGCATAGGGAAGCATTGTAAAGCACAGAGAGGTGTGGTGAAGCATATTTAAAAACATGGTAAACTCTGGTAAATGCATAGTATAACAATGGGGCCAGCATGGGAAAACAGCAAAATTACGATGGTAAGATATGCCAGATACCCCATCAAATATACCAGATACCCCATCACATATAACAAATACCCCATCAAATATACCAGATACCCCATCACTTCTCAGAGAAACTGGAGGAACTCTGATCTGTACAGAGCAATGTGTGTTTTTCATTTCAGACCTAATGTATCCGTTATATCTTGTTGACAAATTGATAAAGTCTTTCAAATGAACAAATACTAGGAACGATTCTGTCGTGTGAAACTAGACCCGCTTTGTATGGTGCGCTAGGAAGGGGCGCGCCTTCGCGAGCTTCTCGCTCCCAAACCGTTAGTTTGTCGAGGACAGGACCTGGTCATGTTGCTGTCTGTGGTGAGAGTGTCCAGCAGATCCCTGACACACACACACACGCACGCATGCACGCACACGCACGCACGCACACACACACACACACACACACACACGCACACGCACGCACACACAGACGGCAGGACACCCAACTCCCAGGCAGCCTCAGGCAACACCCCCAGGCAGGCAGGCAGGCAGACAGGAGCCGCAGCGTGCGTTTAAATGCGTGAGCGCGGAAGGTCACGTTGGAACAGCGACATTAAGTTCTGAAAGACACGGGCAACAACTGAGCGGGTACCAGGGTCCAAACCCCCAACAGCAATCCTTATAGACTCTTAGAAAGGGTAAAAAAACACATGGCTAGGGCAAATATAGAGAGCATGTTGTTTCATTATTCTTTCATTATTGAACCCCCCCCCCCTCCTCCCTCCTCCCTCCTCCTTCCTCCCTCCTCCCTCCTCCCTCCTCCCTCACACAGTCTAATGACAGTCGAGTGCAGCGTGGTCTGGGGGATAGAGAGCTGGCACATCTGGCACATTAAATGCAGCGCTCAAGTGAGCCTCGTTTATTGTAGCGCTCTGCTTTCTTTGCCCGTCTTTCCTTTCTAAATGCGTTCTGTGTTCTTTTTTTTCCTGTGTGCCACTTAGCTCTGGCAAGCGCCAAGCTGGGCTGCAGCATCGCCTGAACGCTGAAGCCACCTGCTCTCCAGTTACACAGCATCCCATCGCGACGGCGCTGTCCTGTTTCTTAACCCTTTAAGGGACATACAGCTCTGGCCAAAAGCATTGCCTCGCCCTATAGAATTAACAAATGTTGCTTCATAAAGTCGAATGAAACCTGCTGAATAATGTTACGTTACCGTATTGAATTACACACCGCTGCGTGGTTTTCCCATATGAAAAACTGACTTTTTTTTTTTTTTTTTTTAAATGTGACATTTCAAAATCTAACATGAAATACTACTGTTCTACTATTATGGCTTCCGGTAGACTTTTTGCGGTATCATTTTGTAGTTTTTTTTTTTTTTTTTTTTAAATAAAATATCTAAATTATGTTCCTATAGGTTATTATTATTATTATTATTATTATTATTATTATTATTATTATTATTATTATTATTATTATTATTATTATTATTTTATTTTTTTAAATGATGTCTCAATTCTAAAATTCTAGGTATTGCAAAACGTTTGGCCACAGCTGTGTGTGTCCCACAAATGAAACACGATGCTGCCTTTCTCATTTCTGCGATGAGGTGCACGAAGCAACAGGGTTCAAAATGGACTCACAGGTTGGATCCGGTCATCCAAACTGTCAGTTTCCCCCTCGTTCTGCTTGAGTCGCTCTCCAATGTATTTGAAGAAGAACCCGTTAAATAATGTGAATCCCAAACACCGTGACAATCCGATAAGCGTTTCTCCACATGCATGTCAGAGTGACAGACAGACAGACAGACAGACAGTTTACCCTGGTTAGCCGTGTTTTTTAATATGCTTTTGCTATTCTTTGCAATGCTCACCTGTGCTTTACTGTGCTTTCAGTGCGCTTCATTACACTTTGCTATGCTTTTACTACAATAAAATATTATAACGGTTGGTTTACCATGGTTTTTTTTTTCAATATGCTTTACCAGACCTCTCTGTGCTTCACAATGCTTCCCTATGCTTTACCAGACCTCTCTGTGCTTTACAATGCTTCCCTATGCTTTACCAGACCTCTCTGTGCTTTACAATGCTTCCCTATGCTTTACCAGACCTCTCTGTGCTTTACAATGCTTCCCTATGCTTTACCAGACCTCTCTGTGCTTTACAATGCTTCCATATGCTTTACCAGACCTCTCTGTGCTTTACAATGCTTCCCTATGCTTTACCAGACCTCTCTGTGCTTTACAATCCTTCCCTATGCTTTACCAGACCTCTCTGTGCTTTACAATGCTTCCCTATGCTTTACCAGACCTCTCTGTGCTTTACAATGCTTCCCTATGCTTTACCAGACCTCTCTGTGCTTTACAATGCTTCCCTATGCTTTACCAGACCTCTCTGTGCTTTACAATGCTTCCCTATGCTTTACCAGACCTCTCTGTGCTTTACAATGCTTCCCTATGCTTTACCACACCTCTCTGTGCTTTACAATGCTTCCCTATGCTTTACCAGACCTCTCTGTGCTTTACAATGCTTCCCTATGCTTTACCACACCTCTCTGTGCTTTACAATGCTTCCCTATGCTTTACCAGACCTCTCTGTGCTTTACAATGCTTCCCTATGCTTTACCAGACCTCTCTGTGCTTTACAATGCTTCCATATGCTTTATTTCACTTTGCTATGCTTTTACTATGGGGAACTTTTATAAGGGAGATAATGTTACGAGCAAGTTTCATGCCAATGGGACGAGCAGTTTTTCAGATATGGAGAGAAATCTGTGAAGTGTGACCTACATACTTATATCTGTACTACCAAACAAACTCTTAGAGAGTGAAACAGAAACAGTGCGTGTTCCCTTCTCGTCTGATCCTGACGTGTGACGTGCCAGTGCCTGCTTAATGAGGACGGGCCGATAGAAATGCACCGAATGAGTACTTACAGCTGGCAGGACCGCTAAGTATCCACAAAAAAAACTAAACCGAAAAAAAAACCTCTCACTACTTTCAATAACAAACGCGCACCTGCACCCTGTCGCTGTATCGCTTCGTGTTTGTAGTTCGTTTTCCTTGAATATTCTGTTTTATAGCAAACACTTTAGAGATTAGCTCCCCAATCCCCCAATTATGGAAAGCTCTGCCTTTTTTGTCAGAGAAGCTCGGAGTCTTTCTGTATTTAACTCAAGAGTGACGGTTTATTTATACACGCAGGCCTTTTTAATATAGTCTTTTTAGTATTACAGTTTTTTTTTATAAATATGATTGGAAATGTATTGACTTTTATTTGAAATAGTCTTTATGATCTTTTTTTATGCTATTTTGATGTTTTATTACGCTGTGTGTGTATTATGTTTTCTGTAAAGCACCTTGGGGTCTATGACGTAAGGTGCTATATAAATGAAATAAATAAAAAATTAAATAAATAGTGAGATTTTAGGAACAAGTATTCAGTGCTAGTGGTGGCCTGTGAGATCTAGCCATTGAAGTGATTTCCAGTGAGCAGGACCCAAATTCAATTACATCTTAGCAAGGAAGTGACGAATTCATGCAGCAAACACAGAGGTCCGGGGTGTAAAAGACGGGCCCAAGTGGCCAACACTGAATCCTGCATGATAGACGTTGTTTCATCGTTAACTGAACTACCAAAAAGTACCATATAATCTGAACGCCGTCTCTAAACAACATCGTCTTTTCATACCACAGCCCTTAATGCTCGCGTTAGAAATGGATGCACAACGCAAAAATTACTTTAAAATGAGCTAAACTGTAGCTATAGGCAAGTTCTGCAAAACACACCCTGGTAGTATATATATATATATATATATATATATATATATATATATATATATATATATATATATATATATATATATATATATATCTTTGAGCTAAAATATATTGCCAGGCAAACGTCTGTGTGGCCAATTGTCTGGTAAACAAATAAAACGCTGTTGTCAAGGTTTGACTACCGAATAGAACATTACATTCGAACGACATTTAATTTACAACAATGTTAGCAGCATGGAACGGTTCACTTGTATCCAAAAGAAACTTCGGTTTGTTTTGAAAACATAGACTCTCTCTCTCTCTCTCTCTCTCTCTCTCTCTCTCTCTCTCTCTCTCTCTCTCTCTCTCTCTCTCTCTCTCTCTCTCTCTCTCTCTCTGTAAACTGGAGTTGTATAATAATAATAATAATAATAATAATAATAATAATAATAACTTAAACTGCAAACTTAAGCGCGCAAATATACCAATATGATAAACTTTTATAGAAAGCTGGCACTATCGCACTGCAGTATAATTGGTGTTTTTTTAATGGATCTCTAAGGGATCGTAAATGTTACATGACAAGCACATTGTTTCCACTCATGTTGCAGTAATTGCCGTTAAGTACTCTTATCTCTCGACGCTGAACAAAACCTGACTCCGCCGCTAATAAGCAAAAACAAACCAAAAAAAACAAAAGTTAACCTCGGGAGACGAGCTGCTAGCGCAGAGATGAGCTTTTCCTATCTTATGCCAAAGACGAGTCAATTAGAGGTGCAGGGATGTTTGCTGACATGGAGAAAGTGCAAAGCAATCGTCTCTAAATTGCCAAATAGCTTGAAAAAACTAAATAGATGCCGACAGATGACTGTGTATACCATAGCGAGCCTAGAATCACATCTGCCTGAGACAAACTACCTCTGTACCGCTGAGACCCCAGAAAGACGCTCCTCATTAGCCCATGAACAGTTACTTAAACAGAGAAGAGGGGTCACTCGAACCAAAGGCTTGATACAATACGGAAATCCCGTAAGACATTGTACCCTCATGGGCCGACAGGAAAAGCGGTTTTTTTCCCTCCCGGTGTAAGCTCGTGTTTCGTCTCATATTCTTCAGGGAGTCAATTATGCTGTTAGTTAAACAGAAATTACGGGGCCATGATAAATTGCACGTCGTGTAATGTGGGGTATTTAGTAAGAAATGTTAAATAGTGGGTAGCTTCAAATGTTCTTTTAATTTGCTGCATTTTTACTTTCCCCTCACTGAGTGGTTAGGTTCTCTCTCTCTCTCTCTCTCTCTCTCTCCTCTCTCTCTCTCTCTCTGTTATTTTAACCACACAGTAACGTGTAGAAATAAAAGTTGAAAAAAGCAGTCAAAGTTTGCTTTATCAACATACTTGAAACAATTATAAATATTCTTTGCAAAGAAAAAAACCCAACCAAGTAGAGCAGGAAGTGTAAACTACAATACAAAACATGCCACCTGCTGACATATTGCAGTAAGGAAGTGCATGTTATATAATAATAATCTTTAATAATCTTTATATAGCGCCTTTCATAGTGGACCTCCATCACGAAGTGCTTTACAGAGGCAGGCTGTGAACTGTGCATTACATGCAGAGTCACTTCCAATAGGACACAAGGAGGTGAAGTGACTTGCTCAGGGTCACACACAGCGAGTCAGTCAGTGGCAGAGGTGGGATTTGAACTGGTGACCTTCTGGTTAAAAGCCCTGGACTTTAACCACTGGACCACACTGCACATCATCATGCGCAGGTTTCTGTGTCTCAGAGCCGGATCACTGACACACCTAACAAGGTATTACAGTATTACAATCTTGTAAATGGCCAGCAGCAAGCTATTTAATAAAACTTAAGCTTAACTTAGTGAATTGGGTAAAAAGTATAAAAAGGATTTTATTGTACAAGACATTCTTGATTAAACAGGTTATTTATAATGAATAACTATATAAGCAGTATATAATAATGTTATTATTTATTTATTGCAGGGTGATTAGAACAGGACCTGGGGTTCACACCTCACCCTGAAGACAGAGCACAAGGAGGTGAAGTGACTTGCTCAAGGTCACACAGTGAGTCAGTGGCTGAGGTGGGATTCACAGCCAGCAGCCTCCTAGTTCCAACCCGTTTCTTTAACCGCTGGAGCACACAGCCTCCACACAATATAACTATCAACAGAAAATAATAACAATTAAAAAAAAAACTGTTGTAAAAACATTTTCAGCAAGTGGTCTGCGCCATCACACATAAAACTAAGCAAGAAAAAAAGATAGTCACAGTTGGGCATTCACATTGTAAGAAATCTGATTTAATGCACTGCTTCAAGCAGATGCATTTAAAATCAGACGATTTAAATGCAACGCACACAAAATAACTTTGGTAAAAGGTACAGAAAGTACAAATGCATTTACCTTTGTATATGTTGCTCTTTGTGAAAGAAGGAATGCTTTAAAAGCTGCTTGCAGATCCACAGAAGAATAAACACAAAATAGTACAATATAGCCCCTCTTATTAATGCACAATGTCAGAATAGGGCTAGGCCTCTTAAAAAAAAAAAAAAATAAAGATCTCCAAAACTGCACGTCTGACTGGAACGAATTCAGCCACGTCGAGAGACATTTACCCTACAAGACCATCCGTGCAAAATGTTGTGCCAGTCCATTTAACAGGCTCGAAATTCTTAAAGTGCAAAAGTTGGTGTTTAACAATAAAGAGAACTCAACCCTGTGGTGATACCGCATCACTAGAATTAACAGTTCAGTTTATACTGCAATACCCGACACACTCAGCTGTATTTACAGTAGCATTTCATCTGCGAGTAGAAGCGACAGAAAATCAAAGTTTACATTTTTATAAGGTACATCACATACATGTGCACAGAAATCAGCTAAAACAACATCTGATGAAGACCAGTACTGTAAATGTGCCTCCAGAGACTCCAGAGATTATCAAATTCAGACTAAAGAAGCTCATCAAATACAGAGTACAAGTATTTGATCTAATAAGGTACTGGTCCTGATTTCTTCACGCTCCTGGTTGTCTGAATGTGAGAGTTCTTTAGCGTCACACTGCCTTTCTGTTCCTGTAGTCTGCACTACTGAACACGCAAGTTATTTCCCGCCAGCGAAAAAAAAGTCTGCCCCGTCTTTGAGCAGGACAGCCAGCTCGTTATCGTTTTGATCAGCTTGGTGTGCTTTCCAATAGCTTTGAAAAACATTATTCCATCACCCGAATAGACGACTCCCATGTACCACTGTGTACCGCTAACTGAGAGAGTTAAATTAACTTGATATTCTTCAGGAGTCGTTTACTTGCCTGGTGCCGGTCGGGTTCCAGCTACTCTTCATCTACCTTTCTGTTTTTTGTAAATTCGGATTCCAGTGCCTCCCCTTGCCCTCCCCTGCGGACACCCATGTTAACATGCACAGTATCTTTTATTATTATTATTTATTTCTTAGCAGACGCCCTTATCCAGGACGACTTACAATTGTTACAAGATATCACATTATACATTATTTCACATTATACAGATAACACATTATTTTTACATACAATTACCCATTTATACAGTTGGGTTTTTACTGGAGCAATCTAGGTAAAGTACCTCAAGGGTACAGCAGCAGTGTCCCCCACTGGGGATTGAACCCCCAACCCTCCGGTCAAGAGTCCAGAGCCCTAACCACTACTCCACATACCAAAATGTTATGTACGTAACTTAAAAATCACCACACATGCCTTATCATAAGCTCTTACCACCAGTTTTAACTCATTATTTTCTATGAGCTGTGCAACAACGGACGATAATACACAGGCTTCTCTCAAGAAACACAACAGCGCCACCCAGTGGCAAAAACACGTACAACAATTGACAAACTCACTGACTTTCTGCTTAGCTCACTCTTATTTGATCGATATTTCCCATGCTTTACCAAGTAAGATGTTTTCTCCAAAAAAAGTCTTACAGCATAAAATAAGTTGTAAAATGCTATGCAATATATAACAAACGTTTATTAAGTATTTTGTTAACAAATATTACAAAGACTTACACAGATACATACAATTTAAAAAGTTAAAGCTGCCGTTTAAAAAGCTAGAAACCTTTGTTTTTAATATAAATTAGTGGTGAGACTAATATTTGAATATTGAAAGTGCTTGAAATGTATTTGGTGGCTAAAATGACCATGTTTGTATTCACTCATGTAACAGAATCTATAAATTACTGTATGAAAAAGATGCAAAGGAAATCAATGCATGAATGACGTCTCAAATAAATAACATCCATTCTGCTGTGCAGAAGAGAGGGGTTCTTTCATTTCTTTAGTCGGCAATTTGAAGAGGTACCACCAGATTTATTGGTATTATTTAAAAACAGACCTACAACGATAAACAGAATACAAAAGGGGAAAAATAATCTGTTTTAAAGCAATTACATTTTTGTATGTATCGTTTGAAACTGCATAAGCAGCACAATGGTCACTGGGGGTCAAATCACTAAATAAACAGTAAGAACTGCTTTGGAAAAGGTGAAGAAACTGTGCAAGTATTCAGAAAACATCCTGGAATGTCTTCTGCTATTAGTCCTCTTTTCTAGGTTGTCCAATTCTTACAAACAAGACCGCGGACACGATCATAGTCCCCACCTTTAATAAAAAGAAAGAAATGGCATTAGATCTGAAGGTTCATTTAATAAATACTTCTGAAGTTAGGAACACACCTGCAGATCCCCCATAAACTCCATGATTTCCAACACAGGGGAGGGCTGAAAAGGACAGCTGTGTTTTGTTTCACCTGATAGGCACATCAGTGTTTTGCTACATTAGAAATCAGTAATTTGCAAAATTGAATCTCAGATGTATTTTCCAAAACGGTAAAGTGAAATGCTGTATAAAATACAACTTATATGACTTTGAGCGCTGTCTTTACACAGTATCATCTTTTAATATTCATCACAGCTTCCACAATATGAAATATACAAAACAGCAAAAGTGGACCTATTCGAAACATTTCTGCATATGTTAGTAGTGTGCTGATACTGGGACTTGTAATTGCCTTTAAGAAGAATTTATCGTCGGGTATTAAATAAATAATATTATAATACTGTCAGTTTATGGACTCGCTAGGGCAGTAAAAATGCCAGCTTCCAATCTGTAAAACATTCCAATCTTTAAAACATTCAATTGTGGAAGCTGTTTGACATTGATTGGCACTCTGTTGTAAAGTTGAGGGAAGGACGGGTTTTCTTGTTTTGAAATCAGCACATTAATGGATGGATTTATTTAATAAATTCTTCTTTAAAGGCAATTGGGAGTACGAGTGCGAGTATCAGCACACCGCTGGCGAATATATCCTGTGGTAGTTCCATTTAAAGGGGAAACAACTTCCATTGTAAATATCCCATGTGTGTCCCTTATGGGCAGCATTCCCAAATCACAGATCTTCTTCTAACTACACAAACCTCTAGTACGCAAATTCCAGCTGCCGTCGAACCAATAATCGTGCTTTGTTGCTGAATCACTGAAATCATCGTTCGGAAACAACCCTAAAATAAGAAAAAAGAGCTCATGGTGTCTGATATAATGTCACATGACGAACACAACAACTCGTTAGGAACAATGAGATGTACTCATTAGTGAGACAGTATGACAGCTACATAGAGGAGACAGCACGAGCATTCAGAGTACTGTAGTTACTCCGCGAGGGAGGATAGCTGCAGGCTGCATGTAACGTAATGTGACTTAAGAAGGAGACCACTTTCATATGCATTACAAGGCAGTACATATACAGCATCGCTTTCCTATGGTGCAACCGGAACATACACATATATGTGCAGCAGTGTGTAGTGGTTAGGACTCTGGACTCTTGACTGGAGGGTCATGGGTTCAATCCCAGGTGGGGGACACTGCTGCTGTACCCTTGAGCAAGGTACTTTACCTAGATTGCTCCAGTAAAAACCCAACTGTATAAATGGGTAATTGTATGAAAAAAATAATGTAATTGTATGTAAAAATATAATGTGATATCTTGTAACAATTGTAAGTCGCCCTGGATAAGGGCATCTGCTAAGAAATAATATATATATATATATATATATATATATATATATATATATATATATATATATATATATATACATACACAGTAGATGTCGGTTATTAGCAACTCTGATAAAGACAACTTTCGGTTATTAACAACATTTTCATGGGAACCAATCCCATCCCACAGACTTCAATGTTAATGGTATTCGGATATTAGCAACTGCCTGCCGCTTAATGACAACTGTTTTACAGTTTCTATGGCTACGGCACACGAATACATCGCGCGCACGCATCGCAGCGTCTATTTATGTATCAGCTTTCACAACGCAGCTGTAAATTTATTAAGTCTGATTGTTGTCTGTCATCATGGCTTCAGAACGTGGAGACCTTTCTGTAGCCGATGAAGTTCAGATTCCGGAGGCACTACGTGAACAAGTACAGGCAGCCGAAAAGCTTGGCATCTCAAAACCTGTTGTGTCCTGCATTTTGAAATTGGAAGCTGCACGCACAACTGAGAGTGATTTACAGCTGGAGGTGGCGAATCGTAAAAAAACAAACAACATTGGACAGCTACTTCTTTTAAAATGATGCTTCTGTATTAAATGAACCCTTAGGGTTCATCCTAAGGAGGGAGGTATGTAGCAGGGCGATTGCCCTGCACGTGTGTATTTAGTGTTGGTATCATTTGTATGGGGAAATGGGTTTATTGTGTGTGGTTTTGGAGTTGATTTGTTTAATTGAATTATTGTTTTACAGACGGGCGCTCGATTGAGACTTGCTGCCTGCTAGGCTTGGTTGAGGGGAAGGGCAGCAGGTGATTGGCTGTGCTGGACCTCAATCAGCAGGTGGGCGGGTCTTGACCGAGTTTTCGTCAGTTCAAAAGCATCTGCGGGAGATGGTTCGGGGCGACTGTAACGCCATGCCAGAGGGGAGCGGCGTGATACTCGGGAGGAGAGGGTCAGCTCTGCAGGAACGACAGCTACGCAACCCTGAGACTGCAAGCGGTGCTTGTGAAGGCAATGCCCAGCCAAGGCCGTATGAAGCAGCAGGAGTCGTTGTATGAATACCAGCTCATGAGTAGGTTAGTTAGAGGATTGTGATCCCATGTGATGTATAGCGAGGGTTACGTAGTGTAGCCGGTTCCTGGAGCGGGACGCCTCGTTTATAAGGCTAGTGCTCGCCCTCTGGGGCACCTTTTATTTGTAGTTTTTGTACTGTGTTTTATTTTGCCTTTTGTACAGCTTGCTGTATGTGTCCTCTGTGCGTTACCATGGCTGGTAACGTCACATGACCACCTTTACTTTCGTTTCTGTTTGTATTAATAAATCCTGCGCGCCTGTGCCGGTGTTTCAACTCCACCCCCCCAGTGTCTCTCTGTGTTGTAAACAGCTGCTATCCACGCAAGTGACGTAAGACCCGGTCACACACTGTAATGAACCAAGACGTGTATTTCAGTGCTCTGTTTCTACAACTACAGTATACATCGTTTTTCCAGATACATACACTTGAAAATGTGGCCTTTCGCTTTATAACAATGTTCGGTTAATAACAACTTTTCACTGGGAACCGAGAGGTTGCTTCTAATCTGCTGTATATATATAATCTAGGGCTGGCAATGGAACCTGAAACAAGCAATGCGATTGGTCGAGCAAGGTTCCAGCTGTCTGTGTATTGGACGGATACGGACAGCTGGAGTCTTGTCACATATTCTAAATCACTGCGCTGCCTCACAGGACTTAAAGTAACGGTAGCCATCTTGTTTACAGTTACAGATGTACAGTAACTATCAAACTGAGTGACCAATTACCAGCAAAAAAATCCCAACAGTAGCAAGCAGACGTGAGATTTGGATGAAGAACAATTAAATGAACTGGAAGAAGTCAAACGGTAATTCGGGGGGTGGTGTCTGGCCTTGTCTACGAGCTTTTCTAAAAGTTTTCATGACTGACGGTTCTTGTTGGTTTTAAACTCGCTGTCAGCAGAGATGTTAAAACTTCTACTGTTCAAGTATCTATTTAGTCCAGCTCAGCGTTATAAAACTGGAGACTGAATACTGGTCCCCAGTTGAACTTCTTGCACTAGCATAAAATTCCCTTATGTTGTTGATTTTTTTTTTTTTTTTTAATTATTTCCTTAAAAGGAATGTCCATATTTTTAACCAGTCTTTAAGTACATTAACAGCCCATGCTGCAGTTTTTTCAATCTTTGTTTTCTTCTGTTTGATTTAGCTGTTCCTCATCTACTGTTATGTGTCTACTCTTGCTGGTGCACTTATTTGATTTATTTATTTTTTTCAGGTGGACTGCTGTCTTCACCCAGCAAGTTGGTGTTGTACCAGTTACCTAGAGTTTCATCCCCAAATATATTAAAGGAAACAGGTGGAATGTCACTCATTTTTTGGCAGTGGTTTTGTAACTAATAACAAATAAAATGTCAGTTTGTCATAGACTTTAGAATGCAGTGGTGCGTAGTGATTTATTAAGTGTGAAGTGGCTCATTAGTATGCAAGCAATGCTATACACTATATAGACGCACAGTCATGTGATGCTGTTTAACCAATCAGAGGTTACTTTTCCAAGCCATGTTCTAAAAATGCAATAAGACCCTTCAGGGTGTCCGTACACGTCAAATATACAGACTTCATCTCGTGCCGAACAACGACCCGAGGTGTTTGTATATTAGACGTATACGGACACCCTGTCGGCCCTTACTGCATACATATATGTATATATATTAAGAAGATATAAATCAATACATTTTATGTTTAAAACAAAAAAAAAAGTTTTTTATGTAGAAAGATAAAATACCTTTGCATGAATGAGAGTCGTTTTCATATTCTTTCCATCACATGCTGGTTCTTTTAGGTTCACACAGCAGGTCTTGGGGTAAGACAGCCCTGTGGAGGTACTGAACTGGGATCCAGTGAAATCTGTATAGTTATCAAACCCACAACAATGATACTGAAGGGGGGATAAAAAAAAACATGCTTTTAAATTTTCATGTGGTAAAGCATGTTCAAATGATAAACTATGGTAAAGGGATCATATAAGTGCAAAATCACTGTGGTAAACTTGTATACTGAAGGGGGTTAAAAAAAACAACATGCTTTTAATTTTCATGTTAATAACTGGTTTAACCCTTAATACTCTCAAATATAACAGCCTGCTGCAGCAGAGAGAATGACACAACATGAGCTTCACAAAGACACTGAGGATATTTAATCTTGAACAGCCCGTCTGCTCCCTTCTAAAACTTTGCAACAGTAAAATCATGGGTAACCAAGGCCAGAGAGGAGTGGTAAAGCATATTCAAAGGGCAAATGATAAACTATGGTAAAGGGATCATATAAGTGCAACATCACTGTGGTAAACTTGTATAGAGTTGTGTCAAATTCTGGTAAACTGTATATTTGTTTGGCAATGTCAATTGCACTGCTGTCTCCTGAAAGCAAACTTGTGATCTAAAAAGCTAATTAAGCCACTGCCCTCCTATAATAAATATTTTGTTATTGATGCAACTAGTATTTTTCCTTACCTTTAACATAATGAGGTTCCATGCTTGGGATATTGTGTCTGTTGCGACAGGACCAGCATAGGCATGTATTAAGGAGTCCCGGCTGGTGTTACGCACAACAGACTCCACCTGAAATAACAGTAAGTGGTTACATGACTGAGAGAACATTCTCAGAAATGACTTGCATATCCATCTGAGTTGTTTCCTTCACTAGGATGGCCCCAGGTTTGTTTGTTTGTTTGTTGCTGCAGTGCATTCTGGTACTTGTAGTCCTGCTTGTAAAAACATAAAATGAAAGATGCTAGAATGCATTGGGGTGTGATTTAAACAAACCGAATTGTCAAAGCTGCCCTGTGAACTGTGTGAGTCATATAGTCACCCTGGCCAGGTCATATTTATCTTTAAATAACTGAGGTGTTTTTGCATAAATAGGCGTGCCTGTTGTCTAACCATGACTGCTGGGTGTTTAACGAGCTGAAGAACTTCATTTTGTAATTTAGACTGATATTTATATGAACGTAATTAAGAATTCATCTTGATCTGGTGAACCAGAAAGCAGTTCTGTATGTTTGTGTTAAACACGCACTAA